>NC_139943.1:44015771-44173271 GCF_963454915.1 Gymnoscopelus microlampas
TCTTTTGCTTCTTTAAGAAGTGAAATAACCTTGCAATATGTCCTTTGATTGAAGTCAAAAGTGTTAATTATACTCAGAAAGTGTAAAGAGTCCATTGTGTGTGTGTCTTTGTTTGTAATTGGAACCCTGAGAGTTTATTAACCACTTTCAACCTGGTGTCCCTATTGGTCATGTCATTATAGGCAACAATTCTTTTTTGCTACTTTCACTTTTCTTTTTATAGGGCTTAAGTGCTTAACACTTAAGTTTTAGCAGTATAATTCGGACTTTGAAAGGGGTTTATCAAACACATGTTGATTTAGCAGTATGATTTGGACTTTGAAAGAGGTGCATCAAACACATGTTGATCTAACTTCTATTTTCCCTTGATTTGTTGTCAGGGTTTTTTTCTTGATTGAGAGACAATTATAAATCTGGGAAGGAGACATGTCTTTGGTGGGCCTGATACTAAGCCTGCAGGACTTGATCAATTATTGATGTAAAACAATGTAAAACGTATGTAAAACATACATTTATAGAGAATATGGAATAGTTATCGGATGTTAATCGGCAAGTCACAGTCACAAGGGCATCATGCGAGCCACAATTCTTCACAATTAGAGCGGGGGGCACGTGGGTCCTTCCCCAGAGAAAAACTAAAATAGTGATGCAATTTTCTGCAATTTGATATATAATCAAGGACTTTGGGGGAAATTATTTTAAATATTTTTTTGTAGCTCAGTAATATGCCACTTCATGTTAGGAGAAATACTGTATATTCTAGCTATGTAGAGATTTCCATGTCAATTATTTGTGCTGTTATGATTATTGAAAATGTCACTCACTTATTCAATCACTACACTTTACGATGCTGCCAGTTTTCTTGAAAAAGAGCTAAATCTTGTTGGCTTCACCCAAAAAGTTTGAAGGGGCATAAGTTCTCAAGACTATATCCACAATGCAAATTAATTTAGAGAACAACACCACAGATGAAAGGACCCTGTCAACATGGTGATATCTATATTTTCAAACAGAGTGCATAGGAAGCCGCATGAGTGCAGATGAGGCTGTGCTGACACCACATAGCAGTGTATGCTCCATTGCCAAGAAGAAGCTCAGACTGAGCCGCAGTAACCTTTTTTCCAAACTGCTCAGCCTCCTTGAAATTACTATAAATCTCACCTTAGATAACTTCTTGCACTGTCAACTTCCTGAGGACAAGACCGGTGCGTTCTGCTTCTGACATTATCTTTAAATAATGACAAGATTGGTATGCATCTTGATATGCATCTTGACCTGCATATCAAATTAAATTAAATGTTTACTGTTTCCCTGAATGTTTCTCAAAAATATCATTCCAAACTATCCTATATGGCTATTCACATTACAGTCAATCGGGACAAAGGAGCCTTCCTTGAAAGCTTTTGCTTTTCTGAAGCCATACCTAACCATAAGAGGTATCAATAGATAGAGAAATATGCTATTATTGTTTTAGCACCCTCTATTGGTTATATGCAAGAAGTGTGATATTATGGGATACTGTAGGTGCTTATGATATATTATGACTGAAAACTGAAACTGAATTATGATATAATTCAGTTTCATAGTTTCAGACGTATTAGCCGTTTGTAGACCCTGATGAGAGTCACTCGTCTGTCTGACCAATGACCGTCATCTGTTTTGTTGCATGTGGTCCAAAAGTGAGGAAAACAATTATGTATAAATATTTTTTTCACCGGAAATGTTCACCGTAGTTTTTATTTTTTTCATGGTTGCAGCGTTTGGGGAGTATTTATCAAGGAAGACTTACTGGATTATGTTTTATTACATGCAGTAACTCTATATTAGAGGTGTTCTTTGTCCCTGACCCTGTCGTAACATCTCTCGTGGCTGGTTCACTCCTGCTGTTGATCTAATGGTGGCTGTGACAGTAATGACATTGCCTCTGGCGCTTTCTCGCTTTCTTCCTTCTGTGTCCTTGTCTCACCTCAATCCTTCCATCCCTTAATACTAAACATTTAGCATTGCTTTAGCATGAACCAATACATTATCTGTAAAAAAGCTTTTATTTTGATTTGATTACTTTCCCACGGGGGAAAATGTTTTCCAGATTCAACCAGCTGATGGTGAGTTAGAAACTAGGCTTGGTGGTGCAGGTCCACAACAACAGGAGTAACAAAGTACAAAACACACACCAGAACAACTGGCACACGAGGACAGAGGGCAGAAAGGCCAGTCAGCTAAATGAGAGCTGCACTGAGTCTGACACAATATTGTAGTGTACAGACTAGACACAATTCAGTACAGATAGAGTAGGAAATATTATGCCTAAATTCACCTGAGCTAAAGCCCCATTGCTGCTTTGTGTCAGTTGCACAGCAAAAGTGACATGAGAATAGAAGGACATAAATCTGTCTCCAAAGACCTTCTCCGACTCCCTCTTAGTCTTTCTCCTTCTGTTGTTTTGTTTTAATTCCCTCCTCTAACCCCTATGTGCAGGTCAATGTGTTTGATGTCAGAAATTCAACGGGACTGAACACACGACCATCTGTTCAACCTTTATTAAATTTCTTACGCCACGACTCTCTGGAGGAAAAGCACAGACCACTAAAGTGTGTTGTCATTTTATCTTCAGTATATGTGCGAAATCTTTGTTTGTCTGTTGGTCTGTCTGTGGTGTGTCTCCCGCATATCTACATGTTAGCCTGATTAGGGGTTCAACAGTTAATGAAACGATTTGATTGAATCAATTATAATTTTGTATATAGTCAATGTGACATGTTGTACGCTTGTAGATGTGCTATGTTCACTATTTTTGCACAACATTTTGCGATGGAGCAGGGATGTATTTGAGGGGGGGAGGGGGGGTGACGACGACAACATGTCCTTCCCACTCCCCAAAAAAGGCAGTATTGGGCAGCGGACCGTTAATTATATTATTGGAAAAAAAACTGGAAAAAACAGGCACTATAGGAGGGTGCTGATGCTCTGGTCGGGGGAGGGCTGCAAAACCTAGCCTGGGATCAATTCACTTTGCAGGTTGGGTGTTGATCAGACAGACAGACATCTTGTCATTAGCAAAATATTAGTAAATTCCAGGAATCGCTGTGTAGTGTGTATCTTTCTGTGTCTATCTCTGAAATGACTTCGCAGATTGGCCAAGCTACATGACGTTTGTGCCTCTGTCACTTTCTGCTGACATAGATGATTGACGTCATAGACTGGCCTCCAAGTACTCTGATAATGGGTATTGCACTAGTATTTTTAATACGAGTCCCTTGCATTTCTCAACATACAGTAAGTGGAAGTACTGTACTTGGAAAGCCATTAATTGACGTCATAGAGGTACACACACACACTGCACAGCAGAACTGCCTGTGGGATGTCGCACATAATAATAAAAGCCTTGCATAGCCTAATTGCAGGTAGCCTTTATCTCTCATATTGTCACATTATTGATTGTACTGTGCACTTGGTATTTCACCATTGCAGTGAAGACTTGGATGGCTGGCAGTGGAGAACTTTGTTAATGTGTAATAATTGCATTCAGGTATGGAACAGTGGTTTTTAATACATTCAGTGGGTAATTTCGTAACATAATGCCAGCCCCACCCCACCCCTCCACCACCCCAGGTCCCAGTCATCTGCTTAATTTCACTCAATCCATCACAGGGAATGTGGGTTAAGTTGTGCGCTCGGGGGCTCTGTAATTGGGTAAGACTTTGGAAAAGGTCTGGAGGGACAAGGTTGTTGTCATGGTAAACAGTCCAGTTGTAATTGAATGCAATGTTCTCAATCAGCGAAGCCCTGCACGGGTCAGGTTGTTAAGCAGCACTAGAGGCTTATGTTTCCGTTCCTGTCTGTGTGCGCTCTGTGCATTTGAGTGGGAGAGTGAGAAAGAAAGCAATAGAGAAACTGGATTGAGAGACAGAGGAGAGACTTACTGAATGAATGAATGAATTTACACACAGTACTACCTCCTGAGAGAGAGAGAGAGAGAGGGAGAGAGGGGACCAGTGGACTGTCCAGTTGCAATCTAATGGTACCGTATACCCTCCCTAACCTATATTACATTCTGTTTGCTTTCAAGCTGTTGTGCAATCCGCACATGGTCCATACTCAATACCATGGAAATCAAATGAGTTTAATGTTTATCCTTATTTAGCCTTCATCAGATCTCAGGGCATCAGTGAGGTGTGCAGTCTGCCTTATTCATGCACTGGTGTAAGGCCCTGACTTAATGAACTGCCAACCAGCCACCTTACAGCTGTCACCAGCGGAATGCCAACTATGCTGGCAAGGTGGTGCTGCATTAGTTTGAGCCTCCAAAATATGTTTAAACATCCTCTTTAACATTTAACATATAAAAACATTGAATTATATTAGCCTATAATTAGATATAATACATTTGCTTACAATTATTATGAAAGTGGGGCAGTTGTAAAGGCATGAAACATGGCTCTGGAGGCACACTGGAACCCAGAATGTGACAGCTACAGTATGTGGACAGCTCACAAACCAGTTGAGTCACCACGTACCCCCTTACCTACTCCCCTACGTCGCCTTTTTCCTTCTCCATTTATTTCCGGGTAAATGTCCTTGAACACTTGTACATTCCGTTTCTCCATTCTCCAAGCAATCACATTCTATCAGAGGAGCCCTTCAGCTCTCAGCATGGGTTAACATAATTACAGTAAGCAGCCTCATTAAAGTCCAGGGCACAGCGGACAGGCGGCCTTTTTTTCCTTTCTTTTTTTGAGCTGATAAAGGGCCCCGTCGCAGGGTTAACCTGTGGTGTCTACATGCAGAAAGGACCTGCACCACAGTGTGGCACCTACAGTACATGGAAAAAGGGCACTGTTGGACGTTGATTGAGGAGGCGCTATTTACATGCTGCAGAGACATGAAGGGAGCCCCCCTCCCTCGCTTTGTCTCTGTGTTTGTCTCTCTCTGAATCTCCCAGCTTCTGCGTGCTGGTAATGGATAGGAGGAGATGGATAGAAAGTGTTGTCTGCTGGTGGACTGCAGCACAGATGCACAGAGACTCAGGGGACTGGATCTAGAAGACAGACACACATGCAGACATGAAAACAGGACAGGAGACAAGGCAGGCAGACAAAACCTGGCCTCATCATTGTCCCTATTTTTGGCATGTAATTATAGGCAACAAATCTCTAGAAATGTCAAAATGTTCACAAAATAGCCAAAATAGCAGTTCTACAAGGGCACTGTGATCGGCTTGTTTTTAATATGAATACACTAGGGCTTAAGTAGTTACAGTATACATGTGTGTGTGCACGTGCATGTGCATAAACAATACGGCTGTTACACTGTCTTTCACTATCAGAGATATCAATTATGCTGGGCCAAATGGAACATAATGAGCTGATGATTCCAATCCCAACCTTTTCTGAAAGTTAATGAAATCACTAATTTAATTATTATATTGTTTTGTTTTCAACCTAATTATCCAAACCTAATTATCCTAGTGCCCATGTCGAGGGCTGTGAGGGTTCTTTGAAGTCTTGCCCTCTGCATACAGTTTGACAAAAGAAAGGGCAAAATACCAGCAACAACAATAAACAAGCAGTTCCTCTGCTCCGCTCTGTGGCTGTGTATGACTTGAGCTACTCGCTCTGCTAAGCAACGATTTCGCTGCTGGCCAGAAAACAGAGCAACTCATTACTGCTCTGCTGGCCTCCCGCTCAGTTCTGTTCTGCAGGGGGGGAATAATAGATACAGAAATAAATACAGAGTACATGGGCGGGTGGATGTGTTTGTGTGGGTATGCGTGTGCAAGAATGTTTGTGTGTGTGATATGCATGTGCTTGTGGGTGTGTATGAATGTGTGAAATCGATGATTGTCACGAGCACCCATCTCAGGGTCTAATGATTGCATTTATTTGTGCCTTTCCATCCTGTTCTCTCTTCCCCCCCCCCCCCCAGATGTCTTTCTTTGTATCAGATCCGCACCAGGGCTCTGGCCTCATTGTCTGTCTCTCTATCTGATTTTGGTAGCGCTACTAGAGAGAAGTGGCAACTTGCAGCCAGACAGGGTGTCTGTCTGTCTGTCTGTCTGTCTCTTGTCTCTTCTCAGTTGCATAGAATCTCATCTAGCCAATTCTCCACAATAGCCACAAGTACAACCAGAGCTAAGGCTAGGGCATCTATATGTAAAGAGAGCTCTGCTACATGGAGTGAACACTGTGTAACACTTTGGTCTGACTGCATGGCCCCATCAGTTGGTTGCAGAGAGACAGAAAGAGACAAGATGAGAGAGGGAGCATGTGTGTGTGTGTGTGTGTGTGTGTGTGTGTGTGTGTGTGTGTGTGTGTGTGTGTGTGTGTGTGTGTGTGTGTGTGTGTGTGTGTGTGTGTGTGTGTGTGTGTGTGTGTGTGTGTGTGTGTGTGTGTGTGAGAGAGAGAGACCAAGTGTGTGTGTGTGTGTGTGTGTGTGTGTGTGTGTGTGTGTGTGTGTGTGTGTGTGTGTGTGTGTGTGTGTGTGTGTGTGTGTGTGTGTGTGTGTGTGTGTGTGTGTGTGTGTGTGTGTGTGTGTGTGTGTGTGTGTGTGTGTGTGAGAGAGAGAGAGAGAGAGAGAGAGAGAGAGAGAGAGAGAGAGAGAGAGAGAGAGAGAGAGAGAGAGAGAGAGAGAGAGAGAGAGAGAGAGAGAGAGAGAGAGAGAGAGAGAAATTGTGTGTGTGAGAGCATGTGTGTGTGAGAGAACATGTGTGTGTGAGAGAGAGCATGTGTGTGAGAGAGAGCATGTGTGTGTGAGAGAACATGTGTGTGTGAGAGAGCATGTGTGTGTGAGAGAGCATGTGTGTGAGCATGTGTGTTCTTGCTCTGTGAGTCAGTGTGTTATTGTGTTCTCTTAGTGACAGCACTGTGCTGACGGGTCAGAGCAGGACACAGACTGCAGTGGTCTTTACGCCTGTTACGACTGGTTAATGTTTGCTTTAGTATTCACAAACGTAGGCCTATACAGCTTCTTCAACACACACACACACACACACACACACACACACACACACACACACACACACACACACACACACACACACACACACACACACACACACACACACCGTTTTTACATGGTAAATATTCTCAGTGTTAATTAACTCGGAGAGTGTAAAGCTTGACAATTTTTTCAACCATGTTAGGCCCTTCGAAAGACACACGCACATACACTGTACGTACATACAGGTATATAGACACAATCACACACAAAGAGCAAGGGATAGAGTGACACACGCGCACACACACACAGCCAGAGCCCAACACGTTTGTCAGTGTTGCTGTGTCTCTGCTGAGTTGGTTTTGGTGTGGAAATAAAGTGGAAATCACTGCATGGAGTCCCTAGACAATCGGTGACATTACCTTCAGCTGGTTTTGAGGGAGGGGCAGGTTTTGCGAGTTTGATTTCCCCATTGGAGAAGTGACCCTAGAGGATCCTTCGTGTCCTTGTTCCCTGAGAAAAAACCCAGTGGAGAGGAACATCTCAATAATCACACTTTGACTGGTGCTCAGGTCCCCGAACATCTGACACAATTACACCCATTAGCAGGTAATTATTTGTTGCAGAGCATGCAAAATCCACGTGTTTAAGGTCTGTGTGTGTGTGTGTGTGTGTGTGTGTGTGTGTGTGTGTGTGTGTGTGTGTGTGTGTGTGTGTGTGTGTGTGTGTGTGTGTGTGTGTGTGTGTGTGTGTGTGTGTGTGTGTGTCTCTGTGTGTGTGTGTGTTACTATCTTTACAAGGACAAAGTAATGTTCTGTGCAGATGGCTGTAAGTCGTTTTCCTCTATCACACTATCTGAAAGAGCTGTGTGGTGCGGCAGAGTTTCATCCACCTTTCACATGATGGATTCCTTAATCTAATCTTGCTGAGCTTTCTGGCTGAAGCTCTAGACCTCAGTGTATCACCCCTAGGGAAGCTACAGCTGTAGCTTGTGTTGATTGGTCAGTTTCTGTATCAGCTCTAGGGGTTATACAGCAGCAGGCCAATCAGCACATGCTTGTCGCCGCTTTTATCACCCCTCTCGCCCAGGCCAAAGAAGGCTGGGTATGTGATTAATGGGATTAATACTACCGCCATGATTTCAAATCCAACTCTGAACCTGTGTCTCATGTCATCCCTTCCATCCTGCCTCTCTCCACTGAACTATATAATAAACCAAGAAGATTTTTTTTTTTTAATGTTTTGTACTTCAATCACATTTTTGCAGAGCGGAGCACTCTTGTGCAAAAAATGTGACTGGTGTGGAGAAGGAAGCGAGATGGAAAAAGAGGGAAGGGAGAGGGAAGGACGAATATCAAGTCTGGTGCATTTGGCAGGAAACCGAAGTTACCATAGCGACCTAGAAAAGTTCTTTCTGCAGCAAGGAAAAGCAGAAGGCAGGGGTTGAGGGAAAGAGAGAGAAAGAGAAAGAGAGAGACATTAGAGAGAGAGAGAGAGAGAGAGAGAGAGAGAGAGAGAGAGAGAGAGAGAGAGAGAGAGAGAGAGAGAGAGAGAGAGAGAGAGAGAGAGAGAGATTAGAAGCAGGGAGATGGGGGAGGGGGGGGTAGAATTTATAAATATAATTTACAATTTAGGCATTCAGCAGATGCTCTTATCCGACTTACAAGTTAGTGCAAGATCAGTATAAGCAAGCATGAACTCCAGTCAGCAAACAACAGGGTAAATAGTCACACAAGTAGAGTGCAGAGAGGACATTGTAGGGCCTCAAAGCAACTAGGATACCAGGTAACAATGATCCTAGCGTCTGACCAAACCACATGCATCTAAAACGCTCTTAACATTTGTGGTCAAGAAAAGCTAATCTGGGTAACAAAAACATGTAGTGTACAGTACTGTAACAACATACTATATACCTGTATTAGTGTCTACCGAAAAAAGATGATAAGATACACAGAGAATCTGAAGAGGCGAGTTTTCAGACTATGGTAGAACATTAAGGAGTCGGTCTGCAATTCTGACTGCAAGGGGGAGTTTATGCCACAGATTGGGAGCCAGGGGGGAGAAACATCTAGGCTGCGTGGAGCGTAGTCTGGGGTGTTTTAGGGAAGGTTTGTGTTGATGCTGATTTAAGTGAGGGGGAAGGGTTGTAGGGTTGGATCATGTCTTCTTGAAGGTATGGGAGTGTCATGCTTTTGGTTGCCTTGTAGGCCAACACCAGTGTTTTGTACTTGGTGTGGGCAGCAACTGGAAGCCAGTGAAGGGAATGGGAAAGGGGCGAGATGGGAGGTTGAATACTAGGTAGGTGTGCTGCTGCAGCATTCTGGATCATTGGGGGGGGGCTTCAGCGAGCATGCCGGGAGTTGCAATAGTCAAGCTTGGAGATGACGGAGGCCTGGATAAGGACTGGAGCTGGGAGACTCCTGGGTGAGGAAGGGTCTTATCCTTTGGATGTTGGCAAGTGTAAACCTTGAATGAAAATACAAAGGATTCGACAGTGAGGTCTCCGTCATGCAGTGTTTCAAGACTCCTGGAGGCAGTGACCAATTCCCTGCCTTTTTTGTCTGGCGCTGAAGACTGTCAGTGCACACAGAATTGACATGATAAAACATTGTGCCATGACCACTAATCGAATATTAATGATCACATTCACATATACATTTTTCCCCACATTCAATGGATATCTGAGATTCAAATGTGGAGTAGGTGACGTAGTCTGGACCAGTGTTGCGAAGTAACTAAAGTAATATGTAACTTAAAGTAATATTATTACCTTTTCCCAGTAACTAGTAACGTAACTAATTACTTTCACGTTTTGAGTAATAATATTACCTTTACTTTTTTTCAAAAAGTAATATATTACTTTTTTTCACGAGCCTCTGTGGTACTCTGGGTTTGAGTGTGTTTATTTGATCCTGTGTTGTTTTTGGTCCATTGATATAATGGTAGACTGGTTGGGATCGAGTTTCTATGCAGGCTGCTTGCTGATCCGGTCTAGAGCGGATACGGAAACGTTGCGCACTAGTCTGTGTGAATTATCAGCTGCGGAAGGGCGGGCCTTAAACCGGATCAAACAGTGTTGCCATGTCTGCTTATTATAAGCGACTTGTTAACCGATGAAAACGCGCCGTAGGTCACTGACTGTGGCATGTATATATATATATATATATATACACACACACACACTTCCGGCGAACGGAACGGACGCGGAACGGACGCGAACGGACATGTGTAGATTGACTCTATGGGATTGACCCATACACAGACTGCGAGACGTAAACAAACATGGAGGACACAGAGGAACCGCGCGTTTCATTTACTACTTGGAAATATGGCAATTATTTTGATTTTGTCCGGACAAAAGATTTGAAGAACATTATTGTCCGCTGCAAATTATGCAGTGCATCATTTATTTATGTTTGTTTAGTTTATGTTTGGAGCTTTAATAAACAACAGAAGTTGTTCAAAGATTGTGTCTCATGATGAGTCATTATCTGTTTGAGCCCAGGTGTTTGAATTTGAATATTTCATTAGGCAAAATACATTAAATACATTTAAAATACTTGTTTCCATTGAGGTCCTTAGTATTCAATTCATAGTCGTCAAATGGTTTTCATTTAGTCTGTAAGTTATGAATTCATACACAGTAAAAGTCTTAGTGTTAATATAATTCAAATGAGTGTACAATGAGGATTTTACAATGTAGGCTGCAGAAAAGAGAGAAAAAAAAAACTGCTAATGTTGAAAATGCAAAGTCAGACTTTTGGGGAGAAAGGATGCAATTACTGGGGGCGAGAAAAAAAAAGTAACTAAAGTAATAAGTAACTAAGTACTTTTGGCAGGGAGTAATAAGTAAAGTAACTACATTACTTTTTAAACAAGTAATATGTAATAAGTAACATATTACTATGTTTTAGTAACTATCCCAACACTGGTCTGGACCAATATGAAGATTTCTAATTTATTGCAGTTGAGTTTTAGGAAGTTTGATCCATCCATGTTTTGATGTTGGTCAGACAGTCTAACCGACAAAACTTGCCAAAAGCCCAGGCAAGTTAATCAAAACCCGGTTAGGTTAATTCATAATGAGAGTAGCATGGTCCCATAGTTCAACAAAACTCCAGTTAAAAGGATATGAAACTGAGCTTCTCATCCTCTCTCCCCATCCCTACATCTTGTGGACAGTAGCTAATTGGTTGTCTTTGATGCATTGGGCTGCTGGGACTCGCTTTAAGCTTTAATTACAGTAGCTATTTCACCATGAAGAACCGACCAGCACGACACAGGGCTTCTGTGATGGTCTGAGAGGCGGATAAATGTGCGGACACACATACACAAATAAGATGTACAGCGTGGGTACAAGCACACACAAAAAACCTAATAATAATAATACATGGCAAAGAATACATTTACTCATTCTACAATCTACAAATATGCAGTACAGACAGACAAAGTAAAATACTGTAGACACACACGCACACACACACACACACACACACACACACACACACACACACACACACACACACACACACACACACACACACACACACACACACACACACACACTACACACACACACACACACACACACACACACACACTTCATCTGTTACGGGGCAGCGGCAGCCTGTGCCTGACACACGCACACGCACAAGTACACACACACACACACACACACACACACACACACACACACACACACACACACACACACACACACACACACACACACACACACACACACACACACACACATACACATCAGGGACATGGCACACTGCATGGACAGCTGGCTTGGAAGTGACTGTTAGGAGGTGTTTGTTCATGGACATTAGTGTTTATGTTGCACTTGTATTCTCTGTATTTCCCAATACATTTGAATGTATTTAAGCCTTTCTGTTTATTTAGTATGGTGTAGGTTAATCACCTCACCTGTCTCTCCTCTGCAGCGCTGGCATTCTCTATAGATTTGAGGGTACCAAGCACTGTAGAGGAGGAGGGGTGTTTGTTCTTATTTATCATGTTTGTCTTACATTGATGGGTATTGTGAAGGAATGAGCGCCTGGAAATGTAACTTAGAAATGTTTAGTAGGCATTGTAATTGTGTAGATAATTCATGGGTTGTAGTTAACCTTGTTTGAATTAATTGATGCCAATTACTGTTAATTTGCTTGCGTTATGTCTTACCTAAAATAAAATGGAGGCCGCCAAGTATTGAGGTTAGTTGAGGTTGGGCTAGGAAGGAGACAACACCCAGAGAGAGCTGCCAGGGCCCTCGTCTGTTTCAGTGTCTCAAGTATTTAGATTGTTAATTTCTTTAGTTTGCCTTAAGTATTAATTTCTTATTTTCTATTTTTGGTAAAACTTGTATTTTCTGCCTGGGCTACACTGCACACCTGCATTCCAGGATTCTGTCTGTTCTTGGAGCCTTGACCATCCGGCCAACTCTTACATGATCCATTAAGGAACAAGAGTTACCAGCTATCTTAATTTAATTAAAGAACTAAAGTTAAGTTTGGCACTGGGTGTAAAAAATAGGGTTACAACATCGTGGGCTAAAAATTTAAGTAAAAAAAAAGAAAAAAAAAAGAACTAAAATGAATGTGTGAGAGTGTTGTAGAATGTAGATGGCAGATAGTGTATTTCACAGGCATTGATGGACAAAACGGGATGAATTGATCCTGTCCAAACTCATGCTTGATGTCTCAGTCTCCATGGATGCTCTACAAATGTCACAGTAACACAAATACAGCTGGCCCATTTAGAATTTGTCGTCTCTCACACTGTCTACATTATCCTTGTGTCATAAAGTGTGCACGTGTTTGTGTACATATCTGTGCATGTGTGTGCATATGTCATTTTATATCAGGCAGTCTTTGTGTGCACAACGTGTCAACATGTGTTCATAAACAGAACATTTCATACTGAGGGAGTGGGATATCTCTGAATATTTGTAATGCCGCTTCACTAGCCTCACTGCGTTCCCCAATTTTCTTTCCCTCCCTGTAATGAAAAACAATATGATAAGCCTTATTTGCACAGCACTTTTTCATATCACAGTTCACCAAGTTTCTCGAGAAGCAAACAACCTCAAACATCATTATTATAATGTGAATTTAAATAAGTCAAAGCAGGGCACCCTGACATAATGGGTGTAGAGAGAGGAGAGAGAGAGAGAGAGAGAGAGAGAGAGAGAGAGAGAGAGAAGAGAGAGAGAGAGAGAGAGAGAGAGAGAGAGAGAGAGAGAGAGAGAGAGAGAGAGAGAGAGAGAGAGAGAGAGAGAGAGAGAGAGAATAAAATCAAGACCTCACATCAAAGACAAGAGGGTTTGAGAAGTGTATTGTGTGGTATTTTTGACAGTCAAAAGACCTGAATAGGGGCACCGGTGGCCAAGTGGTCAAGGCGCAAACCACATAGGCTCTAATGCCTATATGTGCTATGCGCCTGACAGTCCGATGACCTTTGCTCTGTGTCACTCCCTGTCTATGTTTCCTGTCATTCTAAACTGTACTTTCCAAAAAAGGCCTGACTATCATTTTTGCTGTATGAAGGTTTAATTGAGATGTAACGCTCTGTAATGTTTTTTTCTCCATCTCTATCTCCATCTCTTTTCCATCTCCTCCTAAAGCCTAAATTATACTCCACCGCGCAACAGAATTAAATTAAGCTTTAGGCTACCCTTCCCAAGCCCAGATCTATTGAAACACCTTGGTACCGCACCCCCTCCTGTACCCATGCTACCCATTATTGTCTCCGCCAGGCTGAAGGCATGGCCGAGACTATGTTTTGCACACTGTCCGTCCGTCCGTCCGTCCGTCCGTCCGCCCGTCCGTCCGTCCGTGTCCATCTGTGAACAGCTAATCTCCGGCACCGTTGGCTGGATCGCAGCAAACTGTGCATGCACACTCCAGTGTGCCACACTACACACTGCCAGAGCAGAACATCTGTTTTTCACATAGCACTGTTATAGCGCCACCAGGAGGCCGATTTTAGCAAAACAAAGATTTCTCGGATACGTCTTTCAAAGCGATTGGTGGATCGATCATACTGAGATAAATATTATATGATTTTTCAAAAGTTAGTGAAAACACTCAAAAATCGCTGGCAGTGACTTAGCAAACAATTTTTTATTTCTGGCAGTCAACGAAACGGGTTTCAGATTTTTCATATTCCATCCTGATTGGCTAAGATTGGCTTCCAAAGTTTGCACGAGTGCTCCGTTTTGAACAAAATGCCTCAAATCATGAACGCAGCGTGCGATTTCCCACTAGGCAGAGAAAGAAATGCCACTTGAACATTTTCAAATTCAGCCTCATGGTGGCGCTATAACAGGCCCATTTGTGTTTTTACCTATAACTGTACCGATCTGTGTAAAACTTTGTATGTCACCCTTTTAACATTGCCCTATTATAGCGCCACCAGGAGGCAAAAAATATATATATATTACCAGACATAACGCAAATCGGTACACATTATCTCTATAGTCAAATGATCAAGACGGATCCGTACGATTTTTCATTTTCCATCCTGCACTCCGCTTGCCCACAAACAATAGCCTACCTGACCTGGCGGAGACCTGTGCTCCGAGTAGCACTTTTTCTAGTTGTAGATTATGTCCAGCACACATTGACCTCTATACCTGCATTTGCACTGAGTAGACGCATTGACATGATCTTTATTTGTGGGGAAAAAAGTAATGACCAATTTAATTGCTAGATAGATACTACCTACCTCTTGACATGATAACAAGAGGACATGAAACAGCCTGCCAGTAGAAGCTAAGTGTCCCACTTTGACTGCCGTGCCGTAGTCTGTTGGGTTTGTGTGAAGTATTTTGATAGACAAGGGAGTAAGTGCTGCAGGGGAGAACATCTTGTAATCGCAATCCCACTTGTTTATTGATAGGGGCAGCCTATCACACAGTGGAGAATTAAATGAGGAAACTTATTGCCTCACCTAAGGTTCTACAGCCCTGAACTATCAGGGTGGAGGGAAAGTACACCCTCTGTAGCTCACCATCTGCATGTTCCCTCACATATCTACTCACTCAATATCGGTTTTCTGAGAGAACACGCTATCTGTATGTATGTGTAAGTGCGTGTTTGTGTGTATGTATGTGTGTGTGGTCTTGTCTGTGTGCATGATTGTGGGTGACTGTGTGTGAATAAGTGTGTTTGAGTGTATGCCTGCATTTGCCCCGATGTATGTGTGCCTGTACACTGTGTATTCGTGTATAAGTGATTGTAGTTGAGCATATCTGTGTGCGTGTAGGATTGTTGATATGTGCTGTCATCCGTTACGTTGTGTGAGGGAGATATCACAGGTCTTGCGATCTCTTTTCATTTCTCATTCCATGTCCTTTTACACACACTGGTTTCCATGGCAACATCTCAAACATGGCTCTACGGCCTGTGGTGTACACTGTATAGTATATCTGTGTGGCTACTACAAGTGATGAGACCTTATGAGTATTTCTCTCACTTGGAAAGTGCAATATCGGCATATGTTATGTACAGTATGTTGTTTGTTTAATGTGTGCATTTGTCCATGTGCTGGTAGACAGATGTGGTTAGTAGAAGTAGAAGTAGCTAGGGCGGTAGTAGTAGTAGTAGTAATAGATAGGTAGGTAGGTAGAAAGGTACTGTAGGTAGGAGTTGTCAAGGCAATTTTACTTATAAAGCATATTTCAAAACAACCAGAGCTGAGTAATATGCTGTACACAATGTGAATAGTAGTTAGTAGTAGTTTTAGTTCAGTCCCCCAGGGAAAACAGAACCCGGGGTGCTCCTTCCATTCCGACAACTCGCCACTCCGACTAGTGGCTTCCGCGTGCGGTTAGGGTTAGGGTTAGGGTTAGGTATAGGGTTCGTTAACGTCGGAAAGGCGACATGTCGGAAAGGCGAAATGCACCCACAGAACCCACAGGGAAAGCAAAGCCCACTGGTGGTGCTGGGTATGTGGTGGGAACAAACAAGCACGTACCAACCTCAGTGACACTGAACACAATAGGTCTGTGTATTGGCAAGAATCTGGTGATACAGGGGTATCAATATTGTGATATTAGGGATATAGTAGTAGTAATTGGAGCAGCAGTAGCAATCCTAGTGGTAAACAACAGTTTACCACTAGGATTGCTAGTAGTGGGCCATGTTTGGTGCAATGTGATGTCCTCTCACAAACACTTTCTTTATCTCTTCTCAGAAATGCTGCTGCGTCTCCATGGTTATTGTGTCTCCTTCCTGCATATGCTGGGCCCACATTCAACCCTGAGGGTAAATCAACACAACCAGCACTTCATTTATTGACCTACAGCTGACAGACTTGTAGCTATGTCTCCTAGGTGCTTGTCTTGTTTCAACGACATACTGTAGCAAATTAATAATAATTTCCACAACACATTTTGCATGCTATGCTGTGAAGTGAATTGCCCCCACTTAATGTTCTACCAACTGTGACGGCGTAAAGACTGGAGTCTGTGTTTGCATGACATTTGAATTTTTGGTATTTAGCCGACACTCTAAACCAGAACAATTTAACATGCGCGAGCAAGCTGGGGCTTTGCTTCTTGATCAAGAGCATTTTGGCAGGACGTGTAGCCGCAACACAACGGTTGAATCTGGGACATCCTTGTTGGAGAACAGTTACTCTAACCACACTAATCCTTCCTGCCACTAAGACGGACTAGGCAGGAGGCCACCATTCATTATCTTTCTTTTCACGTTATGCTGAAAATTTAAGACGCCAGAGTGCATTCTATGTAAAAGTAACATAGTCAGTCAAAACTTGCCATGATTGAAAATTACCTATATAACTTCTCACCTGCACAGCTGTGCTCATACTGAGTTAAGCATATGGTGGGAAGTTTGCACCATGCAGGCACATGAAAGGCAGCAGTAAGGCATTGCTTCTCATGAGCTGACAGATGAATAAGTAATTCTGATGAATAAAAAATAAACGTAAAAGCTTGAAGTGTGTCTGTGTTGGCAAGGGCCCAAACGCAAGAGAAATCCAGTACAGCCGAGAGAGAGAGAGAGAGAGAGAGAGAGAGAGAGAGAGAGAGAGAGAGAGAGAGAGAGAGAGAGAGAGAGAGAGAGAGAGAGAGAGAGAGAGAGAGAGAGAGAGAGAGAGAGAGAGAGAGAGAGAGAGAGAGAGAGAGAGAAAAGGGACAGTGAATAATTGTCAGTTATTGTTTTCTCATGCAAGTGTTTGTTTTTATGTCAATTAACAAAACGAGGATTCAGCTTAATGAGGCTAACAAGGAGGCGCCCCGATTAACCAGCTAGTGTGATGATCCTTCAGAGAGCAGTGCACACACGTAATGCTCACAGAGACACACACACACACACACACACACACACACACACACACACACACACACACACACACACACACACACACACACACACACAATAATTCAAAAGAACGGCACATATCCAAGCCAATCGCCTCAAGCGCCCTCCTACTATGCAACAATACTACATTTGCAGTGAAACATGAACACTCATGTATAATTTAATCAGTCACTGGCAAAAGTTGATGTGATTTGTCAGTAAAAGCATCAAGCATCAATATGTGTGATTGTCTGAAACAAAAAAAAGGCAGCTTCTTTTTTAATACGGTTTGTTACAGTGTAAAACATTGTATAGCCCGAGGAAACAGTGCAAATGAGCATTCCACTCCGCCTAGTTAGACCTTTCAACTTGATTATTTAAATTATTAATCAAGACCCAGTCATCATAAATAATAATGACTGTAATCAGACTCTGTTTCATGGCTGGTGATGAGGTACCTCCGCTACCATTATCTCTATACCCCCCCATAACCTGCACTCACTCTATCTCTCTTACTTTCTTTCTTTCTATATCTCTCTCCTTCTCTCATTTCTTCTTATGTCTGTTTCTCTCTCTCTCTCTCTCTCTCTCTCTCTCTCTCGCTCTCTCTCTCTCTTTTATATTATGACTGTCTTGTTTAATTTGCCCCATAGTGATGCGTTGATTGACGATGATGCTGATATTGCCAATCAGTAATTATTAGGTGTGTGTGTGTGTGTGTGTGTGTGTGTGTGTGTTTATGCGTTTGTGTGAGCACTTGTTTATGTATGGGTACTGGTGTGGATGCTTGTGTGTACTCACGGTATGTGTGTTTAGGTACATGCATATGTACTGTGTTTGTGTGTGAGTGTGCATCCATGCATGCTTACATGTACAGTATATGAACTTTATTCATTTGGCTGAGCTCTGTACAGTCACCACGGTAGGCTATATGCTTTGCTGACATCACTGTCTGCAGTGAATCAAATCTCTAAGCTCATCTAAAAGGGACTCGGCTTGCAAAGGGAACCATAATTATCTCCACTCATCCCAATACAAATTAAGTATAGCTGTGCCTCTTGTTTACATCATGTCCCATACAAGTATGGCAAACACGGCAGACACACAAGATCTGAAGAGTCTAACAAAAGAACTGGTTTAAAATACAGGTATACTCTGACTACAGAACAATGAAAGCGCGCCAAACACGAAGACAAACACAAAGTTTGCATTTGGGATAGTGAGACTGTCTCACTCTCCCAAATGCACACTTGAGACACATCACTTGCTCTTGCTTTGAAATGTTGGAACTAAGACGCTATACTGTAGGTAGGATCAGGTGTGTCTCATTGGTGCTGATGACCCAACATAGCCTGATTACTTTGCTTATTCAAACCTCACTAGAGGAAGGAGATGAAGTTGCATCTTCCCGTGAGGAAGTCTCATCCGCCGGGTGCTCCATGTTTCTGTTCCCTGGTAATGCAACACCACTGTGGCAGCTTGTGCCATTGGCCAAGCTTTAAGCCTGATTTATTCTTAGTCGTACGACAGTATCCAGTGCCACAAATAGCCGATCTACAAGCTTACAATGAGTATAAAAATAAATAAGGCAATAGTTTTGAACAACTTTTATAGAAACTGCTGTGATGTATGTATAATCACTCTCCTTGACATACATGTCTTAACATTAAAATTATCAGCCACAATCTGCTATAATCAACTATGTCATATCACTGCATCGATGCAGAATCGTGCACGGCCAAATCGTGATGCATTGTAGAATCGATTAATTTACACACCTCTAACAAATACTAGTGTGTCAGTCTTCAGACATGTCAATGTAAATGTTAGCAAGCAATAGTTTTGCACTGAATAATTTGTGGACGTATGCCATGTGATCTTGTGCACAATAAAATCTTCAGTGTTAATTTAACTCTGAAGAGTGTTCAAATGGACCCATATTCATTCCATTTGTACACTCTTTAGAGTTATTGTAAATGAACACTAAGGATTATACTGTGTAATTCTTTCCTGTCAACAATGTATTGTAATGGAGACTATAGAGAATAGGACATTTAGATTAAATATTGTCTGTCCTCCAGCATAAGTAAAAGTCTGTTCATTTGTCGATACTATTTGAAAACCCACAAACGCTGAAACTGGTGGTCTTCACTAATGACACACACACACACACACACATTCCCAGGCTGCCACTGCTATTTGCATGTTGCATAGTAAAGCCTTGATGCTCAACTTTAGAGTGAAGCCCAGTCAAATTTGTGGTAGCAGGTGTTCACGTCTCCTGGCCACGGTCGTTTGTGTTTGTCCTTCCTTTTTGAATTCGTCTTCCATGTTTTGCATGGGTGCACACTGAGCCGCACGGAAATACCAGTATCCATCTCACTACGGTGCACCATGACACACAGCTAAATACCAACACACACTCACAATGTAACAATATGTGGTCCAATTTATTCGCTCCACCAGCTGTTTCTGCCAATCAGGCGTAGTAGCTGTCATAAACACTGTCACGCAGTCTGGAACGAGGGCTCCACGAACAAGAATCTGTGCAATTACTCATTCAACTATCCATCCAGCACAAAACCTACAGCGAAACCGAAAGAGAAATGTGTTGGCAAACATCAAAACAAATGCTTGATTAAACATTCACTAAAATCCCAATGGTATCCTTGACCCCAGCCAAGTACCCTGTCAGAGACAATGTGGTAAATGAGCAATTTGCCCACTTTTGACCTTCATACATAATGTTATTCATTCACCACAGCACCACACAAATTCCATCTTGGCTGTAGCCTCTATCACCTATTCCGACATACCTACAGCCTGTAGGTATGTGGGAATAGGTGATAGATTAACAGAGGAAGGCCTTTCTGAGTCATTTGCTAGTTTAAAGCCAGTAGGAGTAGCCGTGGGAGCAAGGACTTATGTTGCAAAGTTTCCCAAACACTTCTTTTCCCCCGCCCCTACTTCTGTATACGATATACACCGTCCCCAACGTCACCCTCTTCACCCCTTTTCTGTCTCTATCTCTTTTCTTTCCCAAAGCTAATGCCCCTGACCTAATGCATTTGCTATGATATTCATCAAACCTCACAACAATACCGTATGCGCCTATACTTTATCTTCTTCCCTTTTCTATCCCTTGCCTCCTTTCCATTATTTATTCACTGTCCCTCTTATCTTTCCCACTCACCACAAACGAGTGATCAATCTCTCTTCCCAGAGTTCACTCTCTCCATCTCTCTCTCTCTCTCTCTCTCTCTCTCTCTCTCTCTCTCTCTCTCTCTCTCTCTCTCTCTCTCTCTCTCTCTCTCTCTCTCTCACTCTCTCCATCTCTCTCTCTCTCTCTCTCTCTCTCTCTCTCTGTCTCTCTCTCCTTCCATACCTTCTGTCCCTCTCACATCTGCATCACGGACCTCTCTCTTCACCCCGTCTTCTCTCCTATTCATTAAATCATTCTATCCCCCCTCCTTTTTGGCTTGCTTGTACACTGAATGCAGAGTGGAGGGGGGGTTCGGGGTCAACTGTGAATATAAATATTCTGCTTTTTACCCTATAGTTGGATCAAGAGTTCTGGTTAATTTGCATGTGGCTGGTTGTATTGATCCAGGCATCACTTGATTACACATGTACACATCACTAAACATCCCTTACTGCACAGTATCAATAATCAATAGGCCCTGCTTTGTTGGCATGTCTCCACTAGACAGCTTACAGCAATGATGCAAATCTTGCCTTAGATGTACAGTATGTCAAACTAATCCACTTATCCATGACTGAGAGCTACAGTATGTCTTCATTACTGTTGAAGAAGAAGTGTGTACGTATAATGTACCAATGTTCAAAGTTAATTGAGAGGAGCTACAGTAGTGTCTTGCTTTTTGGCTTCCTTTTTTGCATGATTGTTCTTTTTTTTAAAGTCTGTAAGAGAGTGTGTGTGTGTGTGTGTGTGTGCGCACGCGCGCGTGTGTGTGTGTGTGTGTGTGTGTGTGTGTGTGTGTGTAGACACACATAGGGCTGATACGTACCTACAGTAGAAAGGAGGACTGGACAGGACAGAGATTGAGAGAGAAACAGAGAGAGAGAGTGACAGAGATAAACCGAGAGAAAGGTGGGGCTGATGAAGACAGAGACAACAAGAGACTAATAGAGGGTTCTGAAAGCCTGTTAGCCTTTGGCAAGTATGTTGCTTCTGCCAGGGAGGCACAGTGAAAGGATTGTGTTTGTATGAGTGCTCCCATGTGTCTTAGCAGCAGGGCACCAGACCAATCTTCTATAGACATAATTGTAAAGAGATGCTGCTAACTGCGCATACAATCTGTCTTTTGGTGCAGTGTCTTGGAGTCTTTGGAAAGCAGCAGGTATAGTGAAAATTCTCATTGATATTAAAATCTCTTTCAAGAGTGGCCTGGCCAAGTGAGCAGAATGAACACAACAATAAAACATAAATGATTCAAACACTATAACCAGTAAGACTCCCTAATCGGGAGATAAGCGACCGTAGGTCACATGCCCCGAGTTACGGCATTTTATGTGAGCTGCAGTGGCAGGGGGTCCTCCACTGGGGGCGCCACCACTTTTGCATCCGTTCTGGAGCACCAGGAGTGGGTGGTCCCCGGGAATGCCCCGTGAGCAGCCCCGTTGGGGTGGTCATTTGGTAATTTGTCCACATGTGCTCATTTTTTACACTTGGGGGTCCCCGAGGCAGCTGGGGGTCCCTGGAGCTCCGGGGGTCCTTGGAGGGTGTAGTTTGGCAGGTAAGGAGTGTGTGTGCAAAATCTGGCATGGATCGGGGCAACGGGTGCGGAGTTACGGCATTTTATGTGAGCTGCAGTGGCAGGGGGTCCTCCACTGGGGGCGCCACCACTTTTGCATCCGTTCTGGAGCACCAGGAGTGGGTGGTCCCCGGGAATGCCCCGTGAGCAGCCCCGTTGGGGTGGTCATTTGGTAATTTGTCCACATGTGCTCATTTTTTACACTTGGGGGTCCCCGAGGCAGCTGGGGGTCCCTGGAGCTCCGGGGGTCCTTGGAGGGTGTAGTTTGGCAGGTAAGGAGTGTGTGTGCAAAATCTGCCATGGATCGGGGCAAGGGGTGCGGAGATATGAGCAGGGCAAAAGTGTGACGTGCTGATTTTTTACACTTGGGGGTCCCCGAGGCAGCTGGGGGTCCCTGGAGCTCCGGGGGTCCTTGGAGGGTGTAGTTTGGCAGGTAAGGAGTGTGTGTGCAAAATCTGGCATGGATCGGGGCAACGGGTGCGGAGATATGAGCAGGGCAAAAGTGTGACGTGTGTGACGGAGGGACGCACGGACACCTGGAGCAGGTTTCTATAGTAAATGCGACCTACGGTCGCAACCAAGTCAACACGATATCCAGATAAAATACAAAACAGGGTCAAGAACTAATAGTTACATTTAAACCTGGGCAACTGTCATTTCAGGATGAAGGGACAGAATATTTAAACGCATTTTTTACCTAATTTTTATGTTGATGTAGATAAGGATGAGTCAGCCCCAGGACTGATTTATATATAGAAGTAAACCAATGTGACAATCTGTGAACATACAGAGAAGGCCACTCCACTGCAGCATTGCAATGGTGCATTAGATTTCCACAGCCAATGATAAAACATTGAGCACAGTGGTACGGTGATAAACTTCTTTTGGCACTGATCAGGTGCATTCATAGAAAGCAGATCGCCATATCAAACAAAGGTGAAAAAGTTGCTGAAATGAAGTATTTCCTTGTTTGGTCGGAGAAAGGATTTAGTCGGATTAAATTAGGTTTCAGTTTCTCCTCTGTGGTGGACTGAAAGAAAGCTCCATTGCATGGAAAGGAAATGATGGATCTGGTATTAAATTCTATGTTTTAGCTTTCTACTGCAATGGCATAGCAATAAAGCCCTGTATGGAGAAAGTTCACAATGAGGATCATCCATATCCAACAATCATTGAGGATTATTGTTGTATATCTGGTCTGAAAAACATGTTCACAAGCAAATTCATTGACATAGAATAAATAATCTGAAAGAATGAAACTGAAAATTTCTCACAATGGAGCTTGATGTGGCACTTTTAAATGTCCATTCAATTAAGTATCCTGGCATTTAAATGGTGTCATAATCAACTACAGTAAGGCCTGCCTAATTTGCAATCTACCACTGAAACGAATGATAACTAGAAAAAGCGCTCCTCGGAGCACAGGTCTCCGCCAGGTAGGTTATTGTGGGCCAGCAATGTTGATGGAATATGAAGAATCGGACAGATCCATCTTGATCACATGACTATAGAGATAATGGGTACCGATCTGCGTGATGTTTGGACAAAATCTGTAGGAGTAATATGTAAAAAAAAAAAAATGTTTTGCAAATACTGGCCTCCTGGTGGCGCTGTAATAGGGCAATGTCAAAAGGATGGCATTTGTTCCTCAATGTAGTGCGAATGTGTGTGCAAAGTTTCACCGCAATCAGACGCTGCGTTCATGATTTGAGGCATTTAGTTCAAAACGGGTGTGAATCTTAGTCAACCAGGATGGAATATGAAAAATCAAGTGTACCGATTTGCGTTAAATTTGGATACAATCTGAAGGAGTAATAGAGTAAAGAGTTTTACACAGATCGGTGCAGTTATGGGTAAAAACGCGAATCATCCTGTTATAGCGCCACCATGAGGCTGATATGAAAAACAAAAATGTAAAATGTCACTGAAATCGCACGCTGCGTTCATGATTTAAGGCATTTTAAAAAATCTGGAAGACCGGTATCGTTTAATGACTATAGAGATACTGTGTATTGATTTGCGTGATGATTGGACAAAATCTGTTGGAATACTGTAAAAAAAAAAAGTTGTAAAAACCGGCCTCCTGGTGGCGCTATAACAGGCCCATGTGAAAGATTTGGGGCAGAAGTTCTGCTCTGGCACCCAGGGAGTTTGTGTGCACAGTTTCGCTGTGGCCAAGGCAACGGTGCCGGAGATTAGCTGGTCACGGCCTGGCGTAGACAATTATAATCAATGGGAGAATCAAGAGTGAACACATCTTTGTACTGTAGGTGACCCTCCCTCAACTGTGATACTGTTGAATACAGTAAAGGTCATGTACACGTTGTTGTGCTCTGGCGGGCAGGTTGTATGGAAATGACATTAGCCTCCCCTCTGGGTGTACAATAGGACTGCTGCACAGTACAGGGTGGTGCTACACAAGACTGGCTTTCAGGCTCACTGTTTGAGCTCATGTATGAACGAAAGACCTTGATGTCACTGACATATAATGGTACTATGCATGGACTTGCCAAAGTTCAGAAGAAAGCTTTCACTGTGTTGTACTTAAATCTTGTGACGATGGCAGATATGTGTTATCTGCTCTACAGTGTCCTCTTCCTTGTTTAATGTCTTTATAAAGTCCTTGACGCCAGAAAACTTTACAGCCGATGCAGTGACTCCTCCAGGTCACTCACTGACTTTGTGTGTCTACTTAAAATGCAAACACGACCTCATCCCAGCATGTGTTCTCTTGCTTGCCATTCCTGCTCTAATGAAACACGCAGGCTTGTACAGTACGTGTCCACTGCCTAGAGACCCCACAGACAAACCACAGACACGTACGCACTCACTCACTCACTCACTCACTCACTTACAATTGGCTTTCTCTTAAGTGATCATAATGTGTGACAGGTAATCTGTGATAGACAGATTGAAAATGCTTGGAAAATAGAACTGAGCAACTTCTGTGCCTTAATCCCTCAAGTCATATCTAATTCTTTACCCTCTAGCAAGGTGCTTGATAAGGCAGAGTACTTTTTGAAGACTTCTTGTAAAATAGTACGCAGCAGAATCCTGAGTGTGACTGTGAATTTAACTCTTGAGGGCTCTATTTTGAAGCACCATGGCGGCTGGCGCATGGTTTTAACATGCGCTGTGGGGGTGTGTCGAGCACTATTTACAGGACCCACAAATACCCGTAGCACTGGGCACTATGTGTTGCGTCCTTGTCTTTCTCATGCTTAATACAACCGCGTCACCTGCCAAAAATATTTTTCACGCGATACTCGCGTGAAAAATATAAATATAGTAGATACAAGATAGTCGTAACTATAAATTAGGTTGCTTTATTCATTACAACTGTCATTCTTCGGAGAACAGGTGGACAGATGAGGAGATAAACAAGTTGAAATTGTGAACATAAGGTGACAGGTTTTTATTGCACTGCCTGAGGTGAAGACCATGTCTTTTCATGAAGCTGTAATAGAAACCTAATAGAAACCATTCTATAATGAATGTACTAAAGCTCCCTTTACAGTACTTTAGTTTTGTAACGATGGCTGTGGGTAGATCTATGGCTGGTGCAGATGGTCACGGATTGATTCTGAAAGGCCCACGGTGTTCCCATACAGAAAAGAAACATACTTTTGAGAACATATAAAAAAAGTATATATTTGTGATATTTTATAATTTTTGTAAACATATACTGTATTTCAAAATATACTTTTGATGTTTTTAGCCGCATGCTGAAAGCATAGCGGCTCTATATTCAGTCTGACTCTAACCCGACAGATGTCCGACATGTTTGCAACACTTTTTTTGCGTGATTGGCTGTCGTTTAAGCCAATGGGCGCCCTCGTCCTCCCAAGCTATGGGACTAGACACGCCTCTCTCAGTGGATTCGTCTGAGCGCTAGCCGAATTTGGCTAATACTTAGCTTGTATGCTTGTATGATGTTACTAACTGTTTTTAGCCAAACGCGGTAATGTCCACTCAGAGATGCTCGTAGGCCTGCGTCCTGCGTCGCTGACGCACCATATTGCGAAAGGACGCATTCATGACACCGTCGTTGCGTCCATGGGACGCACTAGGTAATAGCTCCGATAATATATAATATTTGTCAGCCAGCTGTGATCTGCATGGACTCTCTCGGTTAGACACCGTTGGTGGAGAAGTATAACTCGGTTAGACACCGTTGTACTGGAGAAGTATAACTCGGTTAAACGGCGTTGTGTGGCAGCAGCAGCAGCAGCAGCACAGCCCCTCGCTGTTAGTCTACTCACAGAGAGAGAGAGAGTCGCATGAGGAGCTGGTTGAGACCTGCTCTTAAACGTGTTAAAACGTCTTGGATAGACCACTGTCTGGAATAATAACTGATCATCATACATACAGGTCTACTACTACTAATCTTTGTTGGTGTTGTGCTAAGGCTGAACGATTAATCGTTTTCAAACCGAAATCGCGATTTGAAACCACGCGATTAGCTAATCGCAAAGGCCGCGATTTTTTAATTTTTAATTTTATCATAATAAATAATTTTAATATTAATATTAATCCCAGAGCACCCGCGGGACTTGTCTCCTCCTCTCCAGAGTGGCTGCCTCTCTCTACAGGGAGCGAGAGGGCAGCCCCCCCCCCCCCCCCCCCCCCTCTCTCTCTCTCTCTGTCCCTCTCATAGAGTTAGGTCCCTCGGTCGGCTGCGAGTATTTAAAGTTTGTCGAACGGCCGTGTCGCGCGTAGCGGTAAAACATTATTTTCGGTGCGACACAAGTAGTGTAGTAGTAGTGTTGCTCCTATCTATGTTTGTTTCTGTAAGTGTAACTTATATTTTTCCCATCATTATTAAACTATTTCTGTTGGATGCTGTGATCTGATGTAAACAATACGATGCACAGGACTTCCTGGTCAGTGTTGCCAGGTTTTGTGAGAGAAATAAGCAACCCTGTCTATGAAAACAAGCCCAAAACAAAAGAAGCGACTATGAACTGTATCTTTGTCACTTATGTACAGTGGTGGAAAAAGTACTCAAATGTTGTACTTAATAAAAGTATCAATACTGCAATGTAAAAGTACTCTGTTACAAGTAAAAATACCAAATTCAAAATTGACTTGAATAAAAGTAGGCCTACAAAAGTATTGGAATCAAAATGTAAAGTACCAAAAGTACTTGTGTTTGAAAATAGCAGATCTACAAGCTCACAACGCGTCGCATCGCGGCGAGTTGTGAGCTTGTAGATCGGCTATTTTCAAATTACCTATGTATACAATAGGGCTAAAGTGGTTAATGTAGGTTTTATAATATTATAATTTATATCTGCAAAGTAACTAGTCACTAAAGTTCTCAAATAATTGTAGTGGAGTAAAAGTACAATATTTGCCTCTGAGATGTAGTGGAGTAGGAGTTAAAGTATTGGAAATTAGAAATACTCAAGTGAAGTACAAATACCTCAAAATTGTACTTAAGTACAGTACTTAAGTAAATGTACTTGGTTACTTTCCACCACTGCGTTATGTATTCTGAGTTTTTCACTTCCAAGGAGTAGTAGTAATACAATGTACAGTAGGAGAGGACTTTGGCTTGTGAGACAAAAACGTGTTACATTTTAGTTGAATGATAATCTACATAAGCTAAATACTGGATATCAGTAAATATGCTTCTGGAGCCATAAGTGAAAGACCTACTTATTTCACTGCTGTGAATTGTTTACACAAAATGGTAATGTTGTGTTGTTGACAAGATTGGAGCCAAAAAAGCCTGCCGCATGCGGCTTTATTATGACTTGTCATTCTTGTTTATTTTTGGAGGCCCAAAGTAGATTGAGTAATTATTTTTATAGTGAGGCCAATGGAACAAAAATGTATATAACATGCACAAGAATTAGTCTTTTGTGGACTGATTGAATGTGGTCAGCTGTTACTCTGGCTAATGCCAATTGTGGTACAGTGTCAGCAAGCTGTACCACTAGGTCTTTGTAGGCTCCATTCAATTCAGTGCTCAAGAGTTTGAGTCAGCAGCCCTGCACGTTCTGGGTCTGTAACTGAGGCAGTCAGGGATGCTGAAGCGGTAGCAGCTTATATTGTACAGGAGGCAGATGTCATTGTAACCAAAATGTTGCTCAGGTGGCAGAGGCCATAGCCAGCTACTGTTGCTATGGAGGTTGAAGCCATGGCGGTTGATGTTATTATTGTCTCCGCCAGGCCGAAGGCATGGCGAGAGACTATATTTTGCACCCTGTCCGCCCGTCTTTCTGTCTGTGAACAGCTAATCTCCGGCACCGTTGGCCTGATCACAGCGAAACTTTGCACACACACTCCCTGGATGCCAATTCCGAACCTCTGCCCCAAATTTTTTAAAGTTTTCACATGGGCCTGTTATAGCGCCACCAGGGGGGCGATTCTACCTGACCTGGCAGAGACCTGTGCTCCGAGGAGCACCTTTTCTAGTTGAATTTGTCAAATCAATATCACGATTATTCTCAAACCTTTTCCACGATTATTTAAAAAAAGAAAATAATGAAAACAGCCGATCAGAAGCTCACGGCGTGTCGCAATATGACGCGTTGTGAGTTTGTAGATCAGCTATTTTCACTGTTTTTGGACGCCACCGTTGTACATACAGGGTTAAGTTGTTAATCAGATGAATCGACTTAGTCAATTATAAAAAGGTTTTCCATGTTGATTTGTTGATATATAAGAATTAATCAATCAACCTACATGAGCTCGGTTATTGGTTCTAAGTAACGGTTTCGATATATTTTCGAATAATTGCCCAGCCCTACACAGAGGAAGAGGTGAAGACAGTGGTCGGCACTGAGGTTTTAGCCGTAGCAGATGAGGTCCAGTATTAACAGCTTTGTTGCAGAGTCCCTGTGCGGAAAGTGTGGCGGCAAGGGTAGGCGCACAAGAACAAGGAAGCACCACAGAATGACACCTCTGTCTCAAGCACTGAGCCTAGGTCTGTTCTGTCCAGAGCATGCAGCTAAACCAGTGCCAGACGGCATGGATTTTTGGAACTCTGTTAGCATAACTCGAAATACAAAGACACAAGAAACCATACCTTAAAGGGCAAGACCACTTTGGTAGAGGTTTGGGTTGTGTTGTTACCTTGCCATGATGTAACTCCAAAGGTGGGCAAGAAATCAAAAATAATTTCTCCATTGATTAGAAATTGATAATTCAAAATATGCGCCTCATTGACTTACATTGTACGGTAAAACAGCTCTCAAAGTCACTCTTTTAGCACAAAAACGAACGCAAACAAAGTTGATTCAGACAATATAGAACATCACCAAACCCAGTACTGTTTTTTTTTTAAATAAAAATGTCAACTTCCTGTTGATTTTGCCATTTTTAATAAGTAGAAAACCCGGACTGGATCGGCGGATCCGGATCCAGATCTTCAAATAGTAAAATCAACAGGAAGTTGACATTTTTATAAAAAAAAAAAAACAGTACTGGGTTTGGTGATGCTCTATATTGCCTGAATCAACTTTGTTTGGGTTCATTTACGTGCTAAAAGAGTGACTTTGAGAGCTGTTTTACCGTACAATGTAAGTCAATGAGGAGCATATTTTGAATGATCAATTTCTAATCAATGGAGCAATTATTTGTGATTTCTTGCCCACCTTTGGAGTTACATCATGGCAAGGTAACAACACAACCCAAACCTCTACCAAAGTGGTCTTACCCTTTAAAGCACGAAGGATTATATTAGTTGTTGCAACAATGAAAACAAGACTTGCACTGGTACAAAACGACCCTCAAGTGATTCCTGTCTGCCTTAGAGCTGCTCTCCACAACCTCATACACAGTACCTTCTAAAACTCCCATGTGACAACAAATACTCCTCTCCGTATGGTACGATTGTATTCATTTACCCATCTACAATCTGCTCTGATATCTGTGCTGACAACAACACATGGTAGCAAGTTTAGTAGCCTAGGTCAGAGGTCTTGGCCACAAGTCACTAAACACAAAGTTTTCAAAAATAACTACACACTGGTTACACTGGTTGAATGCAATTATTATAATAATAATGCTGTGTCTACTAATACTTTCCTCGACAGACTCCCTAAAAGTAACTGGCAATGAGGGAGATGTCTTGTCTTTTAGAGCTGGCTGGGAGGTGGCAGGAAAGAATTTGGTGGGGGCCAAGGCCTGCATGTCTTTTGGTGTAACATGGGAAAATAAAGTTGTGTACTTTTGATTCAGGTGGCCTAGAGTTGATGTTGGTCTGGGGACAGAGTGTTGAGGAGGGAGGGTTGGGGATCTGAAGGACGTCCCAAGCACTCCTGATAGGAGTTCTCCTCCAGTCATTGTAATTGCCTGGTTGTATAGCACCGAGCTATTATGCTTGAGGTAGACTTGAGTCGTCTGACAGACAGAAGCACATAGGTAGGATGTGATTCATGTAGATGGCTATTGATGTGTGGAGAAGTTCCAGGATCTGACATAACTGGGGATTAGAATATGTTGTCATCCTGTGCCATAAAATCTGATGAGGAAGTAGAGATGTGTGTGGCTAGACAACTAACTCGTAATTGCAAAATGTGCTTTTATTGTGCAAAAAGACTTTGTTAAGGGCCGGTCAGCTACGCTACCGGTCCCTCTTGTAATTCTGATTCTTCTTTCTTCTTTGTTCCAATCTGGAAATCTGCCTCCCCATGCATGAAAGTAAACAAAAATTGACACACAGGTCCAGACTCCAGTGCCAAAGTGCCAAAATCGAGCAAACAACCTGTGCAACAGAGGCGACAGGTGGAAGAGAGAGGAGATCTCCTCGGCGCCAGCGTTACCGTGTTTAATTTATACAAAGTTTAGACTCGGGTGTAAGCTACAGCCAAGAATTAAGAACGGACGAGCCCTGTGGACAGTCGTTGCGACGCCGTGGCGAATCGAGTGACGGTTTCATGAATGAAACGCCGCGGAGAGGAAGGATTCTGACGGAGCCGCCGCGGTGAGATAAAACCAAGCTTTCTGTTCTGTTGGATTACAATTTACAGGGTACCCCAAACTTGAGTTATTATTAAGATCGCCGGTGCGGAAGACCGTTTACGTTCCGTTTTGGATTAAAGGACATAACAGACATTCTCGAGGCCGCGGTTACAAGAAGCCGTTCGGACTATAACGGGGGACTGTTTGTTATTGTTTGGAAAGCGGGTAATGACCGTCTGTGCAGCGCTCTGACTAAGTGACTTTGGTTGTACCTTTGTTATTGTATACGGGCGAAGCTGTGATTTTGGAGGGAGGGAGTTTGTGAAAGAAGTACTGTTTTGTTTATCTGTTTGTTTATTTATTTCGTTTATTAGGGAAAGAGTTAGGGACAGAAGTTGATTTAAAGCCGAAGTGTATTATTTGTTTACCATTTAAATTGTCAATTGTTTAATTTGTGGCTTATTTATATAAAGTCATTTCAGTTCAAAACCTGCCGATCCCGTTGTTTTTCCTTTAGTTAATAATTATCCTTTCAAGGTAAAGGCCGATTGTTACAAACAAGTATAATGACATTCCGCAGTCATTCAATGGAGACCCTCGATCCATTACTAGGTTCCCTATACAAATCCATGGCTGACACGATAAAGCACGGTTATCATTACCTGTCAGACTTAATGCACAACACCAACAAATAGCTGTGCAAGAATCTGCACCAGACTGTACCACTGTTTGATCACATTCAGAGTATAAAAGAAAAACAAGACAGTTATCTCTCTCCCCCTGCTCTCCATCCTCTGCAAACCCTCAAACCACTCAAAACGAAATTAAATGCTGTCTAGTCTTCATCAGACTAGACAGCATTCTGTAATGTAATGAGTAATGACAATATTTTTTTCTGAACTGATAATGAATTTGAGAATTTAGCATATTGGTATAGATATAGGTACATATAGATATGCAAAACCCCCTCAAAAAGGATTTGTGGTTCAATTAGCACAAATTGTGATGATGATCTATTCGGCATATCATTTCAAAATTGGTGCAAAACAAACGCTCATGTAAGGTGTTACCTGCTTACATGTTGTTTGGAGGTCTCAAAGTGTGACAAAGTGAGAGTTCAGCACTATTACTTTTCATTTCTATTTCTATGCTGATGATACCCAGCTATATCTATGCTGATGTTACCCAGCTATATCTTTCTGTAGCTCCAGACGACCCCTGTGCTCTAGACCCGTTGTTGACCTGTCTGTCCAGCATCAAATGCTGGATGAGTAAGAACTTTCTTAAGCTAAATGAGGATAAGACGGAAGTTCTCATAATTTGTTCTAGTGAGCGGAGAGAATCAATAATAAGTAGACTCTGTAACCTGACTGTAGAAAGTAACACTGCAGTAAAGAACCTGGGGGTTATTATTGATTCTGAATTGAATTTGAATACACACATTAATCATGTTACCAAGATTGAGGTAAATTCTAAGATCTTATAAATATTGCACGAATTAGAGCCTATCTGTCGTTGGACGATCCGGCTTGATAACTGCAGTGCACTTTTTTCTGGCCTGCCAAAGAAAACAACTGACAGATTACAAATTCTTCAAAATGCGGCAGCCAGAGTTTTAACTAAAACTAAGATGAGAGAACATATTACTCCAGTTTTAGCTTCACTACATTGGCTACTGGTTAAAATGATTTTACTTGTTTATAAATCTCTCAATGGTCTGGCATTTTCCTACCTCTATGACTAGATATGTTCCAAACCTCCCCCTCAGGTCTTCTAGTGCCTACAATGACATTTAAAAAACACGGTGAAGCAGCATTCTGCTTCTACATTCTGCTTCTACTGGCCGACGGCATGGAATAAACTCCCATTACAAGAAGGGACCTAAAAAATAAGTGCAACAAGAACAGTGTAGACAAGAATACTAACAAAAAAAGCAGGATAGTGAAGAAGAAAACGAGAAGGAACAAGAGGCGATTTGTTGATGATCTAGCATGTGAGGCAGAAGGAGCAGCTGGACAGCGGAACACAAAAGACCTTTACAGGATCACAAGACAACTGGTGTGGAAGAACAGGACTATTAGCCGACCATTGAGGGAAAACTCCTGGAACGCTGAAGGGAGCACTTTCAAAAACTCCTAAACAGACCAAAGATCAGCATGGTGCCAACCAAAACCCTGAAGGTCAACTGTGGGAGGATCTCAAAGGACGAAAAAACAAGAGCCATTAAAAAGTTGAAGGCTGGAAAAGCACCGGGAGTTGACAACATCACCCCTGGTATTCTGAAAGCTGACCCCAAGGCAACCACTGAGGTTCTGTACCACCTCCTCAACAAGATATGGGGTCCGGAAGTTATTCCAACAGAATGTAAGACAGGCTTAATGGTCACCATTCCTAAAAGAGGAAGTAAGGAGGAGGAGTGTAACAACTGGAGAGACATAATGCTACTTTAATTTTCCTCATTGCCATCGATTGGATCATGAGGAGAACAACCGAAAATCAACGGACAGGAATCCAGTGGACCTTGGTTACCCAGCTCGAGGACCTGGATTTTGCAGATGACCTTGCATTAGTCCCTGAATGCCACATACACATGCAACAGAAGACAGACTATTAGACCAACAGTGAACAGCTTGGGCTCAAGATCAACACCGGCAAAACCAAGACCATGAGGTAAAATCCCCAAAACACATGACCCCATCACACTCAGAGGGGAGGTGATGGAGGACGTGGAGCATTTCACTTGCCTAGGGAGCAACATCAGCAGGGATGGAGGAGCAGACAGAGATATAGAGCTACGAATCAGCAAAGCACAGCTGGCATTTAGGATCTTACGGCCAATCTGTCTACGCAATGTAGCTCTCCAACAGCACCAAGCTACAGATCTTCAATACCAACGTGAAGGCTGTCCTACTCTATGGCTCTGAAATGTGTAAGACCACCGAGGGCCTCACAAGCTAGATCCAGGTGTTTATTAACTAATGCCTCCAGCTATGGTCGCCATCAAAACCACAAACGAGAAGTTATGGAGGATCACAAACCAGGACAGTATAGCCAGCTACTACCATCATAAGGAGAAAGTGGAACAGGATGGGTCACACCATGGAAGGACACAAATAACATCACGAGACAGGCCCTGGAGACGTTCCACACTCCAAGACCTAAAGAACATTGGAGTGAGCTGGCAAGAAGAAAAAGCCCAGGCCCAGAAGAGAGTGAGATGGAGAGCTCTGGTGAACGCCTTATGCCCCTCAACAGGGTAAAGAGGATTCAAGAGGAAGTCAAGTCACTAAGTACAACCCAAACGTTCTCGCTACATCTATCTCTTTATTAAATGGGTCAGTGCTGTGCCCTGTTTTTCGGCGCTCTCTTCCATGCTTGATCTCATTTGGTATTCCTTCTATGCGCACCCTCCTTATCACATTCCTACAGAGTATATAGGCGTTTGACATGCAGACACCAAAGACATTTGACAGCATTGCACATCAGCTGTCTTCTCACACCTATTCTTTTTTCACTCCTCGTTCTCTCCCTCTCTCATAGCAAATTCATATACTTGTGATGGATGGACGGAATGGGGTGTGGGGTCGGCTATAACCTTTTTTCAGCCTTATTTGATATTGGTCCAAATCTGTTTATCTACCTGAGGATGGGTACTTTTTTCCTTCTTCGCCAAACCTCTTCGCTGAATATTTGCCCAGAATAGGGACACTGGGGTTCATGTGGTTTAATATTGGTATCTGGATAATTTCCAGGATTCCTTGATCGGTTGAGATAAGCTCTAAGGCAATTTAGGCAAACATGGTTTGCTCTCATCAGTAAGAGGTGAGAACATTGACCTGTTGTCACTGCAGCATTAGCAATTGCTAGAATGAGTGTATCAATATTGTTAGCTAAGGTGTTATTTATAGGTTGTGGTGCATGTGTGTTGGCTCTAGGCCAGATGGACAGCAATGATCCTATTACTTGTATTACAGCATGCATCGGTACATGAGCACAGAGATCCTATTTACACATGGCAGACAGTACGCATGCATAGGCTTTCCTCATTAATTCTTAGTTCTTAGTTCCTAGCTTATGAGGAGAGAAGAGATGAGGTCTGAAGAACGCTGTTCATGGTATGGTATGGTAGGTCTTTCTTTTTGAAGTGTTTGGTCTTGTGGTTAACAACTTGCATTCATCCTCTGCAGTCAATGAATTGTGTGCACGTGTATGTGCACTGTAGGCTACTGTACAGTACATTGTGTGTTCATATATGTGTATTGTAATATGGAGGGGTATGCATGAATGTGGTCCATAGAGAGACTATTTTAGGATGATCAAACTGTTAGACTTGTAAGAACAAATCTGTTATGTGTGAGCAGTTTACCTCTTCAAAAGGCACCTACCCCACAAGTGATTCAGTGTCTTTGATTCCTAAGTAGATACATTTTCTGACGTCAAGATACATTACGATAGTTTATCCATTTCGGTGATGAAATTAAGCAGCAATTTGTCAGTCTGTTAGAAATAGCTTCTGGCACATTGTGTGGCCACTGGGTAACACAATCACGCATCAAGCCAGTCCAGTATGTGGTTCACATTCAGCCAATGGATATCAAAATGAATTTCATTATTGCTTGCTATTTTTTGACTGTCTTTTTGACGGAACACAAGTTGTAAAGAGTGCATGACTGCTGATGAAAACGCACCGTTCAATGTCCTTAATCTAAGCTGACTGCAAATTTGGCAAAAAAAAAAAAAGTATAGAAGAACATAAAATGGAATTAGAGAAAAAATAAACGTTTATTAGAGGTATTGAATGCACGGATGTACTGGATCATTAACACACTTGAATATCAGCCAGGCTGTGGAGGGGAGAAGCATTCTGCTCACACCAGGCACACTTAAGAGCATGCTAATCAGCCCAGTCATGGAGAATTAAAATCCACTTGATGAGATAATAAGGAATGTGTTGACAAGTGTGCGTGCGTGCGCGCGCGTGCATGCGTGTATGCGTGTATGCATGCGTGTATGCATGCATGCATGCGTCTAATAACGTGATGGCTATCCATTGCATTGCCTATGGTCCCTGATTAAGAGCCTGTGTGTGTCTATATCAGGCTCATTATCAATATCATTACTGAAACTTAGTTCTCAGCTTTTGGATGACATTTAACATTCAATAATTATGGCAAGTCACTTCCCTTGCATGTTGGAGAGAAGAGAGTGGGGGTTTGGCGGTGGGCCAAAAGAGCAAAGGAGATGAGTTGATAGGAAGGTAGCATAAAGAGGAGAGAGAAAGAGAGAGAGAGAGAGAGAGAGAAAGAGAGGGAGAGGGAGATCATTAATTGCTGAGTGATTTACTGGACTATCAAACAATGATCCATTATTGTCTTTGTTGCTTTTACAGCTTGTAATTCAATGTCATAAATTAAACAGATAGGTTGATTGGCTGAATTCTCTAAAGTTCAGCTCATGAGGAATTAACAGGTCTCTGAGTAGGTGGGTGTGTATCTTTATTCTATGCACTTAAAAAAATATGTTTAGTATTTAGAGTAGCCAATCATTTTTTACCCGCTTTTTCTCCCCAATTTGTTGTGCCAATGAATTCCTCCCCACACCCATTTCTGTGTTATCACTGTTCCTGCCAAACACTCCCTGCTGACAGGTGCTGCCCCAGCCCGTAGGAGTACATGCATTGACCAATATCACCCTCCCCACCCGGCTTCCCACCCCCGAACACGGGCCAATTGTGTTCACATAGACGCCCGTCAAAGCCGGATGCACCACGGTGGATTCGAACCCACAACCTCGGTGGTGGTGGGCAGGGACTTAACCACAGAGCCACCCGAGTGCTTTCTGAGGGCTGCATACTACTGACTGTACAGTATGTGTGTGCACACTAGATTTCCTTTTTTCCCCCCTTTATTGACCACATCAAGAGTGAATGAATAGGCAATAAATACTGACCGTACAAAAGAACACTGCATTGACATATTGTAGGTCTCACCTCCAGAAACACAAAATGACATATCCAAGTATGCAGACACTTTAGAAAGCAGCACATTGTAAAGAAAGGTACCATCCATATTGCTTGCATTGCTGCCTCTCCTCAGAACCTGTCCTTGAGGGACTCCCCTCCTCTGTTCCCTCACGTCCTTCAGATTCTGCTTTCGAAGTCATGCGTCCAGGTTTGATGCGTGGGAGTCATCTCTTCACTGGGGCCTTTGAAAAACCACCATCTGTTTCAATGTCTGCTCTGATTAGAATGGTGTCTGACTCTTACCCAAGCCCACCCTCAAAGGGACCGACAGAGGAAGCCTGCACATTAAAATGGTTCCAGCGGCTACCTTTTTACTGCCTTGATTTCTTTTTTACCTTATTGATTTTCGGGTTTCAATAACATCAGATCCCCATCCCTAGTCTGGACTAGGAATTTGCCTTAGGGTATAACATTATAATGTCATGATGAATCTTATCCTAGTGATGACGTCATGCCACACTACTTTGCGGTTTGTTCACTGTCCAAAGATTTGTCTCATAGCCTGTAATGATATGATGACAGTTTTTTTTTAATCCCGCGATTTTTGTAACCCATTTTTTTTCACCCGGTGCCAATTTCCTAAGTGATCCTGGGCGCTACACCAGCCCTACACCAGTGTTACACCAGTCCCCCACAGCCTGGGGAGGCCAGGGCCGAGCTCATGTTTCCTTCAGTGCATGAGAGCCAACTGACCTTCTTGTCACCTGACAGGGGGGAGTTTCCCTGGTTAGACGTAGCGCGTGGAAGGAACACGTTATTCCAACCAGTTCCCTTCCCCTCCATCAGGCACCCCGGCTGTCATGGGGGAGGCGGTATAGTGACCAGGATTACTACATGTTTTTGTGAGGGTATTAACTACCCTGGGAGACACGGGGAGAACACGCAAACTCCACACAGAGTGGGCCCTTTCGCCAACCCCACCTAGGGTATGGGCGCTGATGATGCGGAGGAGAAGACACGCCCCCAGCGCCCACAGCGTCCCCGGCGGGAATCGAACCCAGGACCTTCTTGCTGTGAGGCGACATCGCTTGTGACAGTGATGACAGTCTTGATGAGAGCTTCCTCCCATTGCCTTGTGCCTTTTCATATACATCGTGCGGATGTTTTAGGGTTGTGCAGACTTCTGTAAGTCTGTGTTCCCCAGACTTACAGAAAGATGGAAAGAGGTAGGGCATGCCTCCTGGCAGAGATTTGTGCTCTTCTGAGCGCACCTTTCTAGTTTACAGATTACTTTGTAATTAAAACAAACCAAATGCCAGCATAATTGGACATTGCAGTAATGAACTACATGAAGACAGATAACAGTTTTTCTGGGTATGACTCACTGATTACACAGCACAGAGGAGGGAAGTAATTTACTGGTGTAAATGGGTTAGAGATTGTTCTGATCTTCCTCTATGTGACATACAGTATCAAAGCCTGGCTTATACTCTACATAGGTCTACACATCCATATGTTGTTCACGCAGAGAGAGGACACACATACTGCACAATGTCAAATCCCAATATCAGACACAGATACAGGGTTCTTGTTGCCTTGCTAATTGTTCCAACATCAGCCTCTGAGAGAAGGGATTAGCATGCTGCATTAGCATAGTGGGAAAGATAGCTGCATTATACTGGGCACTAATTGACTCACTTTCCTCTGCATCCTCTCCCCCCACTTTCTTTCTCCCTCGCTCTATCCCTCTCTTTCCCTCTGCCTCTTTCTCTCACTTACTCTCCATCTTTGTCACTTGCTCTCAGTCTCTCAATACTCCCATTTCTTTCCTCTCTTTCGAACCCCCCCCTCCCCATCTTTGTGTCATCGTCTCTGTCGTCCTCTGGGTTGTATTAATGAGGATGTTTACAAGATTAACAAAGTGCCTTGTGTGTGTGTGTGTGTGTGTGTGTGTGTGTGTGTGTGTGTGTGTGTGAGAGTGTATGTGCGCACGCGCGAATGAGGGGCTTCTGTTGTCCCATAGGGACCGTGTGGATTACACAACTTTTTCAATATCCTGTAGTTCAAGCTCTATGACCAGCTGCAATAGCACTATTGGGTTACAACAATACATAGTAAAACACAGGCGAGATACAGGCGATTTCCCAAATACATTAACCAGGAAGTGAATGGAGCAGTAAACCTTGGGATCATGTGATCGGCTGGTTCTGCGTGCATCTGGGGATGAAATGGTCACTCATATGTTAGCGAAGAGCGCCATCTAGTTTAAACAGCAAAAAACACAAAAAGTGGTCCTTGGCAGTGTGGGCCTTTCGAAAAAAAGTCAGCTTAAAATGCGCTAGATCGCGTATTTTAATAGCTTTTTTTTTGTGAGATCTGACGTTCATAGTGACAACACTATGCAACTTGATTGTCTTGAATGTGCCCCACCGGAAGATCGGAAGAAGTTTATAAAGTGCTAGAATCACCTGCTATACTCCGATGGACGGTTTTGAAATGCCTGTTGTGATTGGAATGCTTTGTAATTGCACTTCTGATTGGACAGGCTAATAACGAAAATTCAAACCATGTTTTGTAACTGCATTGTATACATTTTTTTTGTCATTTCTGCTTTATTTGGATAGAGACCGTGAACAGAGAGACGGCAACGGTGGGAGACAGAGGGGAGATGACATTCAGCAAGGAGCCTCTGGTCGTATTCAAGCCCGGGCCAGCCGCGGGGAAAACTACAGCCTTATTGATGTGTGCTCTTAACAGGTAAGCCAAGGATCAACATGTCAAGGTGTCTTTATTTTAACATCTTGTGTGCAAGTACATGAGAGTGAAATTATTTTGTTCTGGTTCCTCATACATAGCAGCAAAAACAACAACAACATATATTAATAATAATGATGGTCCTGTAAGTACAGTTTCAATCCCCAGCTCCTCTTGGCTGCATGTCGAAGTGTCCTTGAACAAGACATCGAACAGGGGTTCACGTCTTGCTGTCTTATTATTAATATATGTTTTTATTTTATTGTTTCATTGCTGCTACAATGTATAGGTCAAGGTTGGTGCATTGCATGGTTTTGTCCACTGTCAGTGTGTGACTGGGTGAATGTATTGCACATTGTAAAGCACTGTGGATAGAGATGCTATAGAAATGCACCATTTACAGGAACATAGTGGAATGAGTTCCATTTTATTGTATTTGGACTATATTATGCTCTGCCCTAAAGCCCTTAGACTTTACCAATGTACATTTGCACGTTGTTTCATCGTCATCCACTTTCTTTAATACCACACAGATTCACAAATGGTGGACACAAGCACAATCACAATCCACACTGTATATAGTAACATAAGCTATTTATATACAGTACATTTGCGCGCACACAGGGTTAGGGTTACACACACACACACACACACACACACACACACACACACACACACACACACACACACACACACACACACACACACACACACACACACACACACACACAAATATGTATACATATTTTGTGTAATTTGAAAAGTTCTCTTTAACAGTTGGATGGAAACTTTACTGTTCCTTGCTTAAAGGAAGCTAATTAAAAAGCAATTACCATGAATTTCTGTAGTCCTTAAAATTGCCACCACTCACATCTTCCTGTAACTATGGGGAACATTTTGGGGAAATGGGACTGTGTGCTTTTATGTGTGTCTGTCTTTTTTGTCCCCTTTTCTTTCTCTCTCACCTTGGCTTGTTTCTTACCCATTCTCTACATGTTCCTCTGTCTTATTCTTTTCATCCTGACTAACAAAAGGGCAGGAGGGGCTGGAGCGGGCGATGGGAGGAAATAGGGAAAAGAGTTTCTGCTTGTCTGTAAATGCAAACAAATAAAAAATAAATAACAAAACAGAAGAAAACAAAAACCCTGAAAACCTACATAGCTGCAGGGTTCCAACTAAAGTATAAATTATGATTATGATTATGAAAACTGTTTGCTCTATCTTTGGGATCTTTGTTACATGTACTGTGAGCTTGCGCTGTATATCGGTTGTTTTATTATCTCTTCGTTACCTTTTTATATCCTCCTTAAGTACATTGATTATTTATTCATAAAGCACAACATGTGACGACATATGCAACTTGGTAATTAATATGAATAGGCAAATGACATCCACTCACTAATGTGAAGTAGCACATCTGGCTCATGTCCTGCCATTGCCACAGAACGGAATAATGCTGTGGTGATCATTATTGTAATAGATTGCAAAATGTCTCTGCCCTTCCCCCTTCAAATAATAGCTGTAGGCTTCTTTGGGCAGCTAGTGTCATAGAGATAAAGATTTTGGCTCAGTGTTAAGAAATGGACCCGGAAGGGAATCGTGTACTTTCTCACATTGATGGGTCATTTTCTCAGCCTGGGAGGGTAATGACAAATGCATGCTGTAGCTTTAACTGAAGAAGTCTGGGCATCTTCATGAGAAAGGAAAAAAAGAGTGTCTGATTATATTAGTTTTCCAAATGAACCAAGTTGGCTTCATACTGTATGCATCTTACTGCCTTCCTGCAGGCATGCACTCATTCAAGCTTTCTCTCTCTCTCTCTCTCTCTCTCTCTCTCTGTGTGTGCACGCAAGCACACACACTCACTCACTCTGTCACGACCCAGCTCAAAGGAAGAACAGAATGTGGAAACCACACATGACTCTTTAAGAAAAGTAAATCAAACCAAACAAACCAAGTAACCTAGGGAGGCGAGAGAGACTGACTGCTCAGCCAACTCATTTATATTTATAGGTGAGCAGTCCCACCAACCCTAACTGTAACCTTACCTTAACGCTTACACTTAAGCCCCAAGCGTGAATCAGAAATGGAGCCATCATCACTTTCGGGGGTTCTGCTTCCTCTATCTATCCACATGAGGACATTTGGTCCGAGGGGCAGAAACACAGGAGAGTGCACACACTCTTGCACATTATAATGTCCCGTAATTCCACCAGGGCGACAGGTAATTACCATTGGCTGCGGGTAATGACATCACTGACGGAGAGATGAGAGGTGATGCTCTGCAGAATTATTCCCTCTAATTACTTTCTCCCATACACCTATGGGAACTGTGTGTGCGTGTACATGTTTTACCTCAAAGCGCCACAGGGAATGCTATTGCAACTGTCTCTATCTGGCAGAGAGACTCTTTCCCAAGCTTTGAGCAAGGCAGAGATGCAGATATTTTGTACACCACTTTTAATCTGTTATTAAAATAGACTTGCTGTGTTTCAAAACCATCCATGTCAAACATGAGCTTTTCAAACCAGTCTCCCCAAGAGAAACAATGTTTCCATAACTACTCAGCCAACTAACAACGTCCCTTGCTTCACGAAAGACTACGAGATGAGAGAGAGAGAGAGAGAGAGACTTGCACAAGAGGGAATTGTTTGTGAATCTATGTGTATATAAGAGAGAGAGAGGGAGGGAGTAGTGAGTTAGAGGGGAAGAGACAAATGCAGGGACAGAGGTAAACCGATAAAGAAAATAGAAGCATAGAGAGCTAGAGAGAGAGCGATGGAGAGCTAGAAGCGGGATAGGGGAAATGATATGTTGTGGGCTGTGTCCCAAATTCTGGTGGTGCAATGGTTTGGAAATGGAAATGTGGGCACTATCTCATTATCCTGGCTTGCTGACTGGTATTTTAGTGAAAGCAAGCTGTGTGTGTGTGTGTGTGTGTGTGTGTGTGTGTGTGTGTGTGTGTGTGTGTGTGTGTGTGTGTGTGTGTGTGTGTGTGTGTGTGTGTGTGTGTGTGTGTGTGTGTGTGTGTGTGTGTCTGTGTGTGTGTGTGTGTGTGTGTGTGTGTGTGTGTGTATGGAAAGGGCTGTGTAGTGGTGTCAGCACATTTGCAGGCATAATGTTTGATGTTCTGAGATGTTTACACCCCAATGGGGGTGTGTGTGCATGCATGCATGCGTGTGTGTGTGTACACATGCAGGTGCACATGCAGTAGGCCTAATTTATCGAGCAAGATGTAAAGTGAGTGTTCTGAACATTTGTGGAATAATTGTCTGTAAATAGCATTCTTAAATTATTTATGCTTTGGAAATGAGATTTGTATATAAATTGCACCATATCTCCGACATGTGTGCACACACATTGCTTTTCTCATCAGGAGGCCGGGAAATGAGACAGAAATGTTGGATTTGACGGGATGGGCAATGACTCGGCTCGTTTATCCGGTATGTGCTTTGTGTTCCAGTAACAACAAGGAGGATAAATATATTTTCTACACGTTATTTTAAGACATTTCTGATTTATTAGATAGTGAGACGACCTGCGGCATCTCAGGTCATAAGCCCTGCTCACAGCATTCACTTTAAATGGTGCTCATTCCTCATTTTACTCAAAAACATACATGCGTGCTCGACTGCATTTGCAATACCAAACAGCTGCTCTGTGCGAGGCACAAACTCTCCACTGTCCTCATTATTTCATCCCAGAAGACGGTGGAACATTTCTTCGGTAAACATGTGCTAGAGAGGCAGGGCTGGTGACAGCGTGAGTTCTCAGCCTTCACCCAGCCTGTTAGGGGTAAGAGGTCGCAGTGAGCTATGCTTCGCTATGACTCACTTACGCTTTCACTTGTTATGTACTGCCCCCTACGTTCCATAGACCTTTTTGTTTCTTACCTGATTCCAGTGCTGGGTGTACATTACAAAGCAGAAAAAAACACTAGTCAAAATAACACCTCTTATTTCACTGGCCATGGCCCCTGACAGGGATGTGGCTTTTTCTCTGTTAGCTATCAGGCGAAGGGATTTGTGTGCTAATATAGAGGCAAAGGTACGCGTGTATCCACACACAGCGACACAGGCATTCACAGGTGTGTGTCTACAAAGTAGTAGTTAGAGTTTAGTTTTAGTCTTAGCATACTTATTCAGAGTCTAAATAAGTATGCTAAAACTAAACTCTAACTGCTGCTCTGTCTAAGACTTAGGGCGGATTCACACTATGGTCCCGGGTGCGCACCCTGGACCACTTGGCTGATGTTGTGATAGTGTGAACATTGCGTATCGTTCCCTGAAACGGATCACCGTACCGTACCCGAGACCGCCTCCGGAGGTAGTCTCGGATCCGGATCATGCGTATTTGGGTACGGAACGATGTAAATCCATCCATACCAACAGGAGGAAGTGGACTGCTAATCATATATAATTTATATATTTTTATAATGACACATTATTTTAGCTGGGTTATACCTTCTCATAGTTCTACTTGAATGTTGACAAAAAATATTATAATAATCCCGCTAGTGTTTGAGTACCGCGAGCCGTGAAAAAACATAAACAAAAAACACATGTGTAGCAAACGTGTATATAAGGATAAATATACTAAGGATTAGTCCGTGACGTCACTGCTACAATACCAAGGATGCGTCCGTGACGCCAATATCACATTAACAGAGACGACGTTACATTTCAAGGTTTCAAAGACCAGTGCACACACTGCTTTGGTTGTGTATTGTTGATCTGTTGTTATTATAACTCAAGACAACGTCAGGAACACAGTCAAACTTTATTATTCACTCTTAACTCTGACAAGTGACTCTTCTTCTGTGAATGACATTCTCTAGCTCCCAAAGCCCCATAGTCAACAGCGCCCCCATGAGGCACATGTTTACCATTACTGTTAAATTAAATGGTCTCGGGTGTGCAAGAATCTTGGCCAATGTGAATACTGGCCAGCTGCGAGAGGCCAATCGTACTCGGGAACGGTTTGAATGAATCGGACCCAGTCTGAATCCGCCCTTAGACAATCCCCTGATCACCAGTCTGGAAATTTCTCAAGCTTCCAAATATGAAAAACAAGCAAGTAACTTTTGTAACCCATTTCTTCGGATGAATAGGCCTCCTCAAGGGACAGGTCAACATCACAGGCCACCTCCAAGATAAACACTTTTTCATGATTCTGGTCCTTGGGGAATGCTTGTCAGAAAAAGTCAGGAGGATTTGTGCAAAGGGTAAAGCGTTTTCCACTCCACTGCTTCTCTTAGTGGTAAAAAGGCAGTTGTAATGCACCACTCACTGTTTTCACGAGTCATGTCCATTTAGTCGGGTGACTGGTGGTAAAATGTTGCTTCTCCTGAAGGCAGTTTGTGTCCAGACTCTTAATGAAGTGTCTCTCTTTACCTCAAATGAACTGTATTCCCATTAAGTCAGAAGCCGAACAAAAGCTGAGGAGAGACCATAGTCTAAAAGTACTATAGATTGTATCTTGTAGAGCTAGGTTTCAGAACATCAGAAAGCATACACTACATTAATACTGCACACACACACACACACACACACACACACACACACACACACACACACACACACACACACACACACACACACACACACACACACACACACACACACACAAAGTACCGATCCTTGTAGGATGAGAAGTGGAAGTAATAGGTCATTGCGGTAGCTTTAGAGAAATGATCACTTTATCTCCAACCGCTCTCCACAGACTATTGATTATCTTAGCCTAAGCTGAGATATGTCATGAGTGGTTTGTGTGTATAGGTGGTATGGCATGCGGCTTGTATATTTTGTTTGTATTTGAGTATACTCATCATTATTGATCATTATCATTATTATATATATACAAAACACATACAAAGCACAGCATTATTATGGTGTGTTTTTATGTGGTTGTCTATGTATAAGTGTGTGTGTGTGTGTGTGTGTGTGTGTGTGTGTGTGTGTGTGTGTGTGTGTGTGTGTGTGTGTGTGTGTGTGAGGTGGGGGGTCGCAGATAAGTATGAAGAATGGGGAAGGACAATGAGCAGCATACTGTACTTTTGTCTGTCTGTGGGCTTTATACATATTTAACCAATGAAATGTATTACCTGAGTTTGTGACTAAATAATAACCAGTGGAACACAGATTTTTCCTGAAAGGTAACAGTTTTGGACATACAACGTACAAAGTTTCCTCGCTCCTGCGACATTATATATATGCAGTATATACAGACGGGTGACAAATTAAAGGAAAAAAACATCCTGTCTACACAGTAAGGTGTTAAATCACTGCAAGCTGTCAAAACGGCTTCAATGAGCCTTGGCATAGATTTGACAAGTCTCTAGAACTCTAATGAAATGATGGAACAACCTTTTTAACAAAAGATATTCCCTCCATTTGGTGTTTTAGTGATGGAGGTGAAGAGTTCTGTCAAACACATCAGTCTAAAATCACCCATCTGGTGACTGTGAAGGCCATACATTATTATTCCCCTGTGAATGGGGGCATTGTCATCCTGGAGCAAACCCCTCACTTCAGGATAGAAATGTTTAATCATAGGGTAATAGTGATCACTCAGAAGATATTTGTATTGAATTATAATAATAATTATAATATTGACCGACTTGCTCATGCGGGGGAAAATCGGTTTCAGCTCAATCCAGCTGATCGTTAGTGGTTAGGTGTCTTGCTCAAGGAAGCTTTGACCAGTGTTACGCCCCGGCCTAGGGGAACCGAGACATAACATATGGTGTGGAAGACCGCCCTTCCCAACTCCCAAGAACCGCCGTCCAAACAGTTTGCTTTTTCGATCTTTTCTTTTTATTCTCCAAAAGGGTTTACACACTCTATTCAGGGGCGGAGGAATGTACAACAAAACAAAACTAGAACACAAACTTCTTACCTACCCACGACAGAAAGCAAAATACAAAATACTAACCTCCCTATCAGAAAACAAAGCTCAAACGAAATCATAATAATAATTCCCCCCCCCCTTCGTAGCTGAGAACACTAGATCACAAGATGATGACAGTAATCGGCCAAGGCCGAGTTAGGATCGAGTTGTAAGCATCTAGATCTATGGTGTAGATCAAGTGTTTGCAGAGATCAAGGATTACATATCTGTTCGGCTTCACAATGCACAAAATGGCTACTACAGAACACAGAAGGACGGACGGGTTGGAAGTTGAGAAGGAACGGGTTCGCTGTCGCCGGCCCGCTGACAGCCTTTTAAAGTTGAAGCCGCCCCCTGGCCACCAATCAGGAACGGATGCGTCTGCTGCTGGCACGCCCTTCTCCTACAATCATCCAATCACACCCGACACTCTCCCCACACACACACACACACACACACACACCGACACAGGAGAGAAACCTAACCTACACTCAGCCTCCTAATACCCTTCATAATCATAACACCCCCCTTCCCAAAAATCAAACATTTTCCCCCCAAAAAAATGTTTGATCTCAGGATAGCCTCCTAATGAGCCCTAGACAGAGCATCGGCCATAATATTTTCACTTCCTTTCTTGTGTTGAATATCTATATAGAAATCTTGTAACAACAAGGACCACCGCATAAGGCGTTGGTTGTTGTTGCGCATCTGAGATAAAAATGTTAACGGGTTGTGATCTGTATACACTGCAATAGGTAGTGGGCTAGAACCTACGTAAACCTCAAAATGTTGTAACGCAAGCAGCATTGCGAGGGCCTCTTTCTCAATAGTGCTATAATTCACTTGATGACGCAGGAATTTTTTTGAAAAATAACAGACTGGATGATCAATACCATTATCGTCTTCTTGCACCAGCACTGCCCCTGCTCCCCGGTCACTCGCATCAACCTCAAGTTTGAATGATCGTGAAAAATCTGGTGCTGCAAGGACAGGCGCGCTGCACAGAAGAGCCTTAGCACCCTCAAATGCTATCTGACAAGAAGGTGACCAGTTAAACGGAACCTTAGGACTAACCATGCTTGTCAACGGCGTTACTACCTCCGCAAAATTTCTGCAGAATCCGCGGTAATACCCGGCCATTCCCAAATACCGGCGAAGTTCGCGTTTACTTTTGGGTACTGGAAAATCCAGAATCGCCTGCACTTTTGATGCAATCGTGCGCACATGCCCCTGACCCACCTCCTTGCCCAAATAGGTAACGGTAGCCTTTCCAAACTCACATTTTGCCAAATTAACTGTCAAATTAGCTTCACGCAGTCGGCCGAAAATTTCATACAGGGTTTGGATATGTTCCTCCCAAGTGGACGAGTATGCCACCACGTCATCCAAATAAGCATCGCAGTTTTTAATACCAGCTAATGTTTTGTTCATTAGCCTTTGAAACGTTGCTGGAGCGTTTCTTAATCCAAACGGCATAACGGTATATTGCAAAAAATTATCGGGAGTGACAAAAGCGGAGATCTCTGACGCACGGGGTGTTAACGGTACTTGCCAGTAACCCTTCAAAAGGTCAAGTTTCGTAACATATTGTGCAGATCCTACTCGATCAACGCAATCCTCCATACGAGGCAGTGGAAAAGAATCTGGTTTTGTTACGGCATTTACTTTTCTGTAATCAGTGCAAAAGCGAGTGGTCTGATCAGGTTTGGGCACCAACAAACAGGGCGAACTCCACGAACTAGCACTAGGGACCGCATAACCATGTTCCAAAAGATATTCCACCTCCTGTTGCATTAAGGCCCTTTTTGTCGGATTAACTCTGTAGGCATGTTGTTTTATTGGGTTCCGCTCCCCCACTTCAACATCGTGTTGGAGTACATTAGTTTGAGTGGGGTGATCCCCGAATAGTTCCAAATGACTATAAATTAGCTCACTAATATCATTACGAGCCACCTCTGGTAAAGTAGACAACTGAGCATCTACATTTTTCAAAATCTCAGAATTCTTTAGTCTGGCGCATGGCACCGGCGCACTGCCTGTATGCAGTCCGTCCTCTTCAGGACTATATGGAACAGGCACCACATTAACACTCATCACCGGCATCACCACAGGTGGGCACGGGACATTATCCCCATCCCGATCTATGTACCTTTTTAACATGTTAATGTGACACAGACGAGATTTCTTTCTTCTATCGGGAGTGCTAACCACATAGTTGGTATCACTCACTTTACGTTGCACTAAATAAGGTCCGCAGAATTTTGCTTGCATACAGGAGCCCGGCATAGGCAACAACACGAGCACCTGCTCGCCTGTTTGGAAGGTTCTGGTTATTGCATTACTGTCATATTTTACTTTCATTTTTTCTTGAGCCCCTTCAAGGTTCTCACGAGCCTTTTCACAGGCATCATGCAACCGCTCTTTAAATGCACTAACATAGTCCAGAATGTTATGACTGGGACTAGGTTTGTCAGTACACCATTTCTCTTGCAACAGTCGCAAGGGACCCCGCACTGTGTGGCCAAAAACCAACTCGGCTGGGCTAAATCCCAAGGACTCCTGAGTAGTCTCCCTCACTGCAAACAATAATAAAGGTAATCCCTCATCCCATTCTCGTTTTTGTTCCAAACAATATTTACGCATCATTGATTTTAGGGTCTGGTGGAACCGTTCCAGCGCACCCTGTGACTCTGGATGATAAGCACTGGATACATTATGTGTGACAGACAACTCTACCATCACCTGAGCAAACACCTTAGACATGAAATTAGACCCCCGGTCACTTTGGATGCGCTTGGGTAGGCCAAACGTGGAAAAAAACTTTACCAACGCTTTTATTATGGCCCGTGCATTGATTTTACGCATTGGGATAGCTTCAGGGAAACGAGTTGCGGCACACATAATGGTAAAAATAAATTCATGACCAGATTTCGTTTTTGGTAATGGCCCAACACAATCTATAATTACATGTTCAAACGGTTCTCCAATCACTGGAATGGGTTGTAGTGGAGCCGGGGGAATAATCTGATTGGGCTTGCCTACAACCTGACATGTGTGACATGACCGACAAAACTGAACTACGTCGGTTTTTAACCCAGGCCAAAAAAAATAACGGAGAATTCGATTATGGGTTTTTCTGATTCCTAAATGTCCAGAGAAAACATGATCATGAGCTAAACTCAGAACCTGACTACGGAATGGCTTAGGCACAACTATTTGATACACAGAATCAAAATCGTTTTTTTGACCATCTACGAACAAGTACACCATCATCTAACAAGTATATTGCAGAGTGTGGGATTTCTTTTGATGCCCCAACACTAGATAAACATGTACTCAAGGTATCATCAGACTGTTGCGCTTGAATGAATTGTGGTTTATCCACTGACAAACTTAACTCAGCATCACTAGGCAACAAATTGACAATTGCGCCTGAGTGCTGAGTGGGTGATACATCATCTAACAAACCCATAAATGTGTTGGTGAGATCCACCGCCTCACCATTTCTTCGAGACTGCGCGCGCGTAATTGCGCACACAGGGAACACCGTTGACGAATCACACACCATTGGGGTAGGAGTGCATGGAACCTTCAAAAGGGTTCCAACGACCTCGAGGGGCGGAAAAACTTTTTCGCCAGCCAAATCATTTCCTAAAATGAGTGTTACTCCAGGCACGGGTAATTCGGCTCGCACCCCCACTTTAACGGGACCGGAAAAAAGAGCGCAATTTAGGTACATATGGTGCATGGGGATACGAAAAACACTCATTTCTATCCCCCAGACCAACGCGTCAAAACCACTGTAAGACTCATCAGAAAAAGGCAAAACACTGCCCAAAACGACCGATTGTTTCGCCCCCGTGTCGCGCAAAATACTGATAGGAATTTCATCATCCTTCCTGCCAGAGAGAGAGACAAACCCAGTGGACACAAAAGGTTCAAAATCTTTATCCACTACCGGCTCACCCTCAGGTAAAGCTATAGGTTGGGTATGGATTAAAGTAATCGTGGCTGGCACTCTGTTATCCTGTCTTGTCTCTCTCCTTCTAGGACACATGGCAATGAGGTGACCAAATTCATGACAGTAATAACACTCACGCGTCTCTCCCGGAGACTGATTAGTGTTAGCGCGCCACGGGTTGTTTGGTGGTCGTGTTCTATTTTCCGATGGCTGTCTGAAAGAATTATTTCCGCGGGGTGCAGATGAAAAAAACACCCCTTTGTGTGTTAAGACAAATTCATCAGCCAAAACCGCCGCGTCCGATACCGAACTGACTTTTTGTTCATTCAAATACACAACAATATTATCGGGTGTACGGTTTTTGAACTCTTCCAACAAAAATAATTGTCGCAAATCCTCCTGATTTTTCACTTTACTCGCCTGACACCACTTGTCAAACAATACCTCCTTCTCACGCGCAAACTCGACGTATGTCTGACTGGCAGTTTTCTCCCTATTCCTAAATTTTTGTCTATATGCTTCTGGAACCAATTCGTAGGCCCGTAACACAGTAGCTTTCACCACTTCATATTTTAAACCCTCTTCCATTGGTAAACTAGCATATACCTCCTGCGCCCTCCCCACCAATTTGCATTGTAATAATAATGCCCACATCTCTTTTGGCCAGTTTAAAGCAGTCGCTATGCGTTCAAACGCATTAAAATAAGAGTCTACCTCACTCTCTCTAAAAGGTGGTACTAGTGCAATGTGCTTGTTAATCTCGAATTTAGGCTTACTAGTAGAAGTGGATTGCTGGGATTGTGCATCACTGGTAACAACGGGTGGTGACCGTTCCACTTCCAACGCTTTCAACCGTAATTTCATCACCTCTATCTCTAGTTCTCTGCTGCGATTCTCTGTCTCTTTGATGCGCAACGTCAACAAGAGATCATCCCGTGATGTTTCAGGTGTTACCTGTATCATTTCACTGGGTGCATTTTGGTGCTCCGGTGACGCAATGTTGGGTGAAACAGAGGCAGGCGGTATGATATTACGCGGCGCCTCCGCTCCAGCGTATATCTCCCTATCCGTCTCTTTGGCCCCCCCAGTCCCAGTAAATACACCTCCCTCCTCCAACTTCTCACTTAGTAGTTGTTTCAGTTCATCTTTGTTAGCATTAATAGGCACCTCCACACCAAAGAATTTTACCAACAACAACAAATTGTCCTTTGTGCACCTTTCTAATTTCTCTCGTGAGGGACCCTTCTTAAACTCCTTTATAACTTCTTCGTCCATTCTAACCTTATCACAACTGCCAATCAGAAATACGAAAGTACAAAAAAGAAAAAACGCACTTACCCAACAAAAGAAAATAGACGAGCCCCCATATATGTTACGCCCCGGCCTAGGGGAACCGAGACATAACATATGGTGTGGAAGACCGCCCTTCCCAACTCCCAAGAACCGCCGTCCAAACAGTTTGCTTTTTCGATCTTTTCTTTTTATTCTCCAAAAGGGTTTACACACTCTATTCAGGGGCGGAGGAATGTACAACAAAACAAAACTAGAACACAAACTTCTTACCTACCCACGACAGAAAGCAAAATACAAAATACTAACCTCCCTATCAGAAAACAAAGCTCAAACGAAATCATAATAATAATTCCCCCCCCCCTTCGTAGCTGAGAACACTAGATCACAAGATGATGACAGTAATCGGCCAAGGCCGAGTTAGGATCGAGTTGTAAGCATCTAGATCTATGGTGTAGATCAAGTGTTTGCAGAGATCAAGGATTACATATCTGTTCGGCTTCACAATGCACAAAATGGCTACTACAGAACACAGAAGGACGGACGGGTTGGAAGTTGAGAAGGAACGGGTTCGCTGTCGCCGGCCCGCTGACAGCCTTTTAAAGTTGAAGCCGCCCCCTGGCCACCAATCAGGAACGGATGCGTCTGCTGCTGGCACGCCCTTCTCCTACAATCATCCAATCACACCCGACACTCTCCCCACACACACACACACACACACACACCGACACAGGAGAGAAACCTAACCTACACTCAGCCTCCTAATACCCTTCATAATCATAACACCAGTCATATTGGACACATTGCTGGCCAGGCCTGGAATCATACCTTGGGCAACCTCACCATTCACCTATGCCGCCCCCATTACAGTGACTCTTCCTCCTTGTAATGGGATAAGTGGACCCGAACCATGCCTGGAAAATGACCCCCCATGATATGATATTTTATCACAATAATTAAAGAAGGAAACCACAGACTTAAAACTGCTGGACACAACTTTTCATTTCCCATTTTGTCACAACAAGAGCTCTGACAGTAATATAACTCTGAGTAACGTGAGATCTGTTGTTAAAGGTTCTATGACATTCATTTTCACTTTTTTTATTTTGTATGTTTTTTGGGGGGTTTTATGACCTCAATTACACCCAAAAAAACTGAACTTTTAACATTCAGTGGATTTTCTGTGGTCTGGGGTTTTCTGAATAATTAGGCTGAAAAGTAATCTGAGCTTGGCCCTTGGGCAGTGAAGTCAGCGGCCATTAATCCCGCCCACTCTCCACCTCGCCCCTCCCCTCCCCTATCCTTTGGGGGGGGCGGAGCAGAGACGATGATTGACAGGCAAAATCCCTCAACAGCGACACCCGCAGGCAAAGATTTCTTTTTTCATTGCAGTTGAAAAGGCTTTAGAAATGTGAGACAAAAACACCTGCCATGGATCACTGGAGTGGAATGTTTTGTTAAAACTTTTTATACACGTTTGAAGGACCATGACAAAGACTTTTAATGTGTGGTAAAACTGAACGTCATGAAACCTTTAATGAGATGGACTCTGTTTGTTTGACGCTCTGTGTCATTGTGTCACTTTAGTTTTTGTCACTGGTACAGAGTTATACTTGGTTGCGCATCTGTCTCTCACTGAAAACAACTGACGCACACAGATTGCACTGAGCTTGTAGATCTGCCACCCTCGCCTTTGTTAGCAGCCAAGTTAAGTTAGCCCCCAAGCTAAATGGTTGGCTATGTTTCTTCAGTCAAACAGGTTAGTCATTCAGCTGAATAACCTGCAATCAATGACAATATTGTCACATCCCAACTCATCTGACCATGTCACAGTGTAGGGGGGAAAAGAGCCAAAGTACAGAGCCAAATGTCAAGTTTACTAAGTATTGAGGGTTTAAGTGGTTAATGAATCCAACATATTAAAAAGATAATGTGTAAACAAACACGATGTATGAAATCTATGAAAAGGCTCAATCTGCATTCTGCAACATTTTATACTGTAATATGTAGTAGGGGGTCCCTGCTTCATCTCTCTCCCAGGGGTCCTTGGTCTGGAAAAAAATGTTAAGACCCCTGATTTACGGTTCAGTGAGAGGTTAATAGAAATCCATTTTAAGTATGAACCTCATACTGTACTGTTGCATGTACATAAGTAACTCATAGGCCTATAAACATGGATATTCTGATGTGATCTAAATAGAATGCACCTGGCTGGCACCGAAGTAGTCACAGCCTCATACCTTTCTTTTTCCCATTTTGTTGTAAACCTTATGAGCATGCCACCGCTTTGCCAACATTGTTACTGATGGTAGGCATAAAAATAATGGACTTTAAGCAAGTCCCATAATTTTCTTTGTTTCTTTGTCCCATAGTTTTTCTTTTTTTTAAGGCTAGTTTTTGGGCACTACGGCTACATTCTACAGGACAGGACAATGGAGAATGTCAGGAAAGACAAAAAAGAATTGTGGCACCGGCTTCGGATGCTGTCAATGCACTGAATGACTATTGATTGGTCTAAGTAGGTGAGATACTGACCTACCGACGGGGCTCAGTAGGTGTTTTGTCTTTATTCTGTGGGTTTATGAAAGTTCGGGCAAACTCTCACCCCAAAACATGATTCTGTGCCTATCGGTACTTAACTCGGACGGCGCTGAGTCGGCTCAAGCGAACTCGCAACGTTTGGCACGGCAACTCGCTCGCTTTAACTCGCTCGGTGTTGGTCCAAAACAATAGTTTATACAAAACACCTGAGCCCAGTCGTTAGGTCAGTATATCTTGATTAGACCAATTAATAGTCTGATTAAACGTGGGTAGGTCAGTATCTCACCTACTTAGACCAATCAATAGTCTGATTAAACGTGACACAATGTCCCATTCAGTGCATTGACAGCATTCAAAATGGGTGAATGTGGCGCAGCTCACCGACCCGATTCAAAACCCTGAAGTTGCTAGCAGGCCTTTGTCTATGTGACATGCATACTAACTATTTGAAACACACCCACTAGGCCACCTGTCCCTGTCTCCACGGTGTTCTCTTAAGGCATGACAAGTTAAAGTTAAAACTCAAACGACCACGACTGTACACGGTGCCTGACTGCGCAGTGGCCCACCACGACAGCCCCATGAATGTCTTTATCCTCGGCCGAGCTCCCGCTGTCACCTCAGACAGTTGGAGTTAAGCAGCCGGCAGCCTTGGGATAGCCGTGTGGCGGGTTGTCGTCGACCCTTTGGAAGCAGCCAGCGCTAACCGACACGCCTTGAAGTGTCCTCTTCTGTCTCCTGTCAGAGAACCTTCCTTGCCCCCCCCCCCTTGCCTGACGTCACTACTGTCTCCAAGGTGCGTTTGATAATGTTATTTTTAACCGCTTCTATTATTCCCAACATCATAAACTATATGCCGCTCTGGGCCGAGTGCCAGTACTGTCACCGCAACGTAATAGGCAATACATCAAGTGTGTGTGTAGTGTATGAGCAATTATCCATGTGTTTGTGCACGTGCATGTGCGTATCAGTCTGTATAGGACAGATCTTTCTGTCTTCGGACAAAGTCTTAGAGATTGCTTAAACTCATGAATGAGAGTGACCTGAACAGAGTTTATACATAAAGCTGTAATTGAGTTATCATTGATTTTATAAAATGAATGGCAAATGCAATATTTTTTCTTGAAGAGGTATTTGTCCTATCGGTTTATAGGGTCCTGTATGGTTTGAATGGCTGTCAGTTTGAAAAAAAGAAAGGAAAAAAAGACACTTTTCCACTTCCTTGACGAAGTGAACGGTTATCATTTGTGTTTCCACTACAGTGGACGTGGGAAACAGGGGTAGGAATACAATTCAAAGAACTATAGTGATAACACCGCAGTAACACAGCAAATTACTAACGACTCCAGCACCGATCAATTCAATTAAATGATTTCAGACCCAGGAAGATCCATATCACGATTAAAACCACAACACAATAAAATACAAAAAAAACTGAACTACTATATGTGGGCACATTTTTCAGTTTTGGACATACAAACATGTGCGCCAATGGTTCCACAGTCTAGAGGGGAACCTGACAGAACTGCGTGTAGGGTCCATTATGACAGCAATGATGTAATTTACTGACTCAGATGCCCTACACATAAACCTATACATAAGGTTACGTAGCACAGCAGAGCAGGCAGGTACCCTGACACTAACAAACATCTGGCTTGCACTGGAGCTTCTTGGAGCTCTCAGCAGCAGCCTCATGCAGTCATTATAAGCCACTGTGAGCCGTCTGATGCTGCCTTGTCTGTAGTGACACCAAAGGTGGACAGTATACAGTGGTGTGCAAAAAGATCTAAAGAGAGATCTTCACAGGTACTGAGCACATACTAAATGTGCGACACAGCATATTTGATGTGACAGCTTCCGATGCTGTCCTCATCTGAAAGGTCATTGGAGATAATATGGCCTAAGTAAGTAATCTCACTGCACACACTAAGGGCAGTGCCAGCCAGATGGAAGTCAGGAAAGGTTGATTGTCTTCCCTGCTTCAGACAATCATGATCTTACTCTTTTTAGTGTTGTATTTTACATTAAAATCAAAACCATACTGTGAACATAATACTCAGAAGCTGTTGGAGACCAGCACTATACGGACTAAAGATGACCAAATCATCCACATACATAAGGTGATTAATTAAGTCACCAACCCTACACCCTGTACCACATGCATTTAAAATCAATGATAAATCATTCATATAAACATTAAAAATAAAAGGAGAATTCTGCCCTGGCGGACACCATTGGTCACATGAAAGGGAGCAGATGTTGAATTCCCCCATTTCACTCTCATCGTCTGGTGAGCATACCAGAACACCAAGATTCGGACTAAGAATCTAGGGACCCCTCTTTGTGTCAGTTTTAAAAATAACTTATCATGATTAATGCGGTCAAACGCCCTAGAGGCAATTTGTTTTTGTTTTAATCCAAATTGGTTATCAGCAGACAAGATCAACCTACTCAGTAGAATTGTCTTTAGCACTTTGGACAAAATGCTGGCCAAGGCTATTGGCCTATAATTATCTGAGCTGTTTAGCTTACCCACTTTGACTTTAATGACCGGCACTAATACAAGCAAGAGCATGGAAACAGGTATAAACCTGTTTCCATGCTCCAAAAAACTGTAAAACACATAGAAACCAAAGGACACCGTTTCTTACTGTCCAGTTTAAGCTGTTATATTGTCCAGACTGCAGGCCTTATTATCTCCAAGCTTCAATACTGCTTCATGGACTTCAGCAGGAGTGACCATAACATCATCATTCCCCCCCCCCCCCACAATTTTGTAACCCATTTTTTCACACTACTCTCCCTCTGCCAGCCTGGGGAGAGCCCCGAACTGAGCTCATGCTTCCTTCAATGCATGAGGAGTGAGCAGGCCACTTCTTATCACCTGACAGGGGGGGAGTTTCCCCGTGTGGATGGAACACGTAATTCCAACCAGTTCCTTTTCCCTCCATCAGGCGCTCCATCTGACCAGGGGTGGCAGACTGGCAGTATAGAGACCAGGATTACTGCATGTTTTTTGTGAGGGTACCTACCCTATGGGACACGGGGAGAACATGCAACCTCCACACAGAAAGGCCTTTTGCCAACCCCACCCCCATATGGGCACTGATGACGTGGAGGAGAGGACACGCCCCCAGCGCCCACAGCGTCCCCGGCGTGAATTGAACCCAGGACTGTTTGTAGAGAGGCCTGCTGGAAATACAGAGAGACTCCACAATAGATTCATACAGGGAAGATAAATCATTAAGTGCATTCTTGCAGTTCATATCCCGACACAATAGTGCATCTTTAGGCACCTTAATATTACCCAGCAAGGCATCAGAAAGAAATGTATCAAGATCTTTCTTGGTCAGTTTAGAGACCAATCCATTTTCCCTGCACTTAAGCTGTCCACAGTCAACAACACTGGTAGATTGCCTGTTTTTAATTTTATCTATGTCATGAGCATCCACTGTACAGAGGAGTGTGCCAAGCCTTGCTACTATAAGTGTAACTATTATCAGGTAAAAGTACCTTTTTAGATAAAATCAATCCACTGTCTAAACAAAATTGCATAAGATGCTTACCAAATAAGGAGTTAGCATCAGACACTTCAGCATTCATGTCACCAACAACATATACAGGTAGAAGGACTGTCCTGAATGAAAGCCATTATAAATGCCATTCTACTGAGATACTCATCCTAATTTTGATAGCACTCATATGGTGTATAAACATTTAAGATTATTTTTTTCACTGCAACACAGCTCTATCCCAATAGCCCAGTCAACTCCCAATCTAATGACGTTAACCAACTGATCATATTTTTTATTCCACAAGGTGGCAACTCCTCCTGGAATCCTCCCTCGTACCACTTTAGAACTTAGGTCGTGGTGGATTCCCCCGCCGCGATAGTCCTTATGGATAGATTTTTACCTTCTACAATAGGTGTTGTTTAGCCAAGAACTACTCCTGGACACACAATAAGTCACATCGTTCCAACAGTTTGTCCACAACAGTACGACGTGATTGATCAGTTTCACTGTGGCCAACACTCAGCCCTCGCATATTGTAAGACACAACAAGGATGTTCATGGTCATAGAGAGATGAATTCATATCTCAGTGACTATGCAGTCGCAGACTGGCTCTCAAGCAGAGCTACAGGTGTACCTTGGCATTTCAGTTGGCTTCCGCTCCATTCTGCTTAGCAGCGCCGAGGCGTCCATATTGCCGAACCCAACTGGTGGCAGTTCATCCAGATAGTGTGAAACAAACCGGGGGATATTTTCTCTGAACTCATTAAAAACAGGCCATGACGTTCTTTCTGTGGGCCTTTGTGCGAGACATAGCGTACAGTGGTATTCGGGCAGAGTTCAAACAGAAGCCGCTTAGACTCCTCAATCCACCTAGATGAAAAGTTGTTTGTTGCCGACATAACAATTTCATCATGGCTTAGTGTCATCATTTTCACAACAATAAAGTTTAAAAGTTTGTTTTCCACTATCACCTTCCCATCATCCGTTTTGTAGATTTCAGGTTTTAAGTGAGGGCAAGCAGGGCCTCCACCACCAGCACGCACCCCTGCCGCAATCCTCCAGCACTTTTCTCATCTGCAATACTCATCTGCAATAGCCTAACCTCAAAGAAGAAGAATAAAAAACCCTGTCAGCATCTTATTCATTGAATTTTGGCAGAAACCTTATCATTCCAGCCAGGCCCACATCTGCTGTTGTTCTACCTTACAATAAACTGAACAGTCCTCAGTGCTACCTCCAGGAATGATGCCCTCTGCCATCAGCCTGAGCCGCTCTCTTCCTTCTCTATTCTGGCAAGTTGAATTCTGTTGTCCCTTTCTGTCTCTTGTTCTCTTTGCAGTATCCTCTGATATTCTAATTGCCGTTCTGTTTCATGTTCTATTGCCTCAGAAGGCTTTTCTTCCGTATGAATCTGTAGCTGTTATCTTTGTTATTCAAACATTAAAGCTATTTCGCTGCATGGAGCCCAATATGGGGACGGAACCTTGCAGGGTGGAAGACTGGTTGTCAATCTCACAGTCTCCAACAATGGAATATTTGACAGAACTTCCAATTAAATGTATTTATTTTATTTGTTTTACAATTTTAGTATCACTTTTAATTCGGTTTTGATTGTTCCTTGGGATATCTGCCTCGATTTGATAATATTCGCCACATTTGTAGTCTATGCAGTCTTCAGTGGGACACCCAAAGATCTCTGTTAGCTACTTTTTCTTAATTCTCAAACACAAACTTGAGTTAGTCTCGTGATACCAGACAATTGGAGATCTCCGCCTACCAGTTATGGAGATTACGGTGATGACGTTGAGTACAGCCGCTAACAAACCTATGCTACTAATTTGGAAACCAGACATTGTCACTGCTCCAGTATGAAGGGCCACTAAAGACTTTGAAGTGTTTTTATTTTTTATTACTTTTATTACTATAATTGTTTCCACACAGTTTTAACAACGAAAGCTGAGAAATTGTCTTTGGTCTCTAGTTGTGTTTAGAGACCGACTTGTAGAACTAAACATTATTTGTCCACCACCTCAATCATACATGTCCAGTACGTAATTAGTTAGTCCATTTGGTTACATTTGTACACTCTCAAAAGTTACAAATGGACAAATTAACACAGGATGTTACTGTGTGTAGTAGTGATGAGCGGGTCGACCCGTAACCCGCGGGTCAACCCGCGGCGCGGGTGGGTTGAGTCAGGATTTCAGAGGAAATTATGCGGGCTGCGGGTGAGCGGGTCAGCCGCTCTCACATGCAAAAAAAAAAAAAAATCACATGTTCTTGTTTTGTCTTTATTCCTAATAAGAATAAGAATAATAACAATAAAACAGTTTGAATACACTTGGGGTGTATACTTGAAGATTATTTTCCTCATGATTTTACAGATTATTATTTTTTCCACGGGTCGCGGGGCAGGTTGAGCCATAGATTTATAAATGGGTTCGCGGGGCGGGTTGAGGCGGGTTGGGTTCCATGGCGGGGCGGGTCATGAAAAAACCCGACCCGCACATCACTAGTGTGTAGGGCTCCTCTCCTCTCCTGGTAATGGGAGCAGGTCATGGAGGCATGGAGCCAGAGCTGAGACAGTATGTATCCTCATAAGCCCTATCTGTTTTTCTATCAGTGTAGATGACAGAGGGAGAAGTGCTGAATGGAGGGCTGGCTGCAAGTAGTGATTACCAGAAGCACTTAAATGTCCATAACTCTCCCACTCACTACTGGCCAATGCTCATCTGGAATTGATCTCTTTGTAAAGGCTGTGGATGTGTGTTGCTTTCATGTTTGTGTGTGTCTGTTCTATTCCTTTGTGACTACATGAACGTTTGTGTGTTTGGTGCTTGGGTGTCTGCATGTGAATGTTTATCTGCAATTTTTTATTTCTGCAAGTGTCCATGAACACACACAGACCCATTCATGTTTGCATTTTGTGACAAACAGTGTCAACTGTTTGCAACAGTTAATTCATTTAATGCAACAGTTAATGTGCAACAGTTAATTCATTTAATGCAACAGTTAATGTGCAACAGTTAATTCATTTAATTGACAAAAAAAAAAAACCTCTTCGGGGGTTTAGCTCCTTCCTACGTGAAAGGCCCCCGAGTAGTACATGAATTTGTAAATTAGAAATCATTATGGCAGTCAGGTGGCACAGTGGTAAAGTCCCTGCCCACCACCACGGAGGTTGTGGGTTCGAATCCACCGTGGTGCATCCGGCTTTGTCGGGCATCTATGCGAACACAGCTGGCCTGTGTTTGGGGGAGGGAAGCCGGTTGAGATTGGTCATTGCTCGTACGCGGCGCCTGCAGCGGGAAGTGTTGGGCGGAAGGAGTGGGACTAAGGTCTTACGTCCTCCCGGTGGGGGCTCCTCACTGGCAGGTGAGTCAGTGGGATACAACACAGAAATGTGTGTGGGGAACGACTAATTTGGGGAGGAAAAAGGAAGTACAAAATAATTGGCTACTGTAGAGAAAATATAAATCATTATCAAACCCTGCAATTTATTGTATCCCCGACCCTAAAATTACTTTTTGTTTTGTAGCAATTTTAAACATTTCACAACATTTTAAATGTAATAATTGAAATTATATATATTTGGCCCCTAATGTAATAAATACATTGAAAAACACATTTAAAAAAATGGTGGGCTGTGTTCTCAAGAGGCCCACTGTTCCGGTTACCCCCAGACACGTCCGGGCTTCCTCCCAACTGGTTACATATAAAATAAAGTAATCGATAGAAGGAAATAATTGAAAGTTTCAGCCCTAACGTGACACTGCCAGGAATGCAGTGTGACATCAGAGCTCCATCCTCATACCTCTGTGGCCGCTGGTCTAGTGACCCAGATCTGCTCTTTTGGCTGGCGCAGATCAATATACTCATAATGGCTCCGGACTGGATGGACTGGCATGGGCAAGCTCTTACCCCTGGTTTGGACATGACAAATGGATCCATTCTCTGTACCCACTTCACTCTCGGCTCTTCCTTTGCACACACACACACACACACACACACACACACACACACACACACACACACACACACACACACACACACACACACACACACACACACACACGTTTTCATGATCTCTCTTCCTATGTCCTTTCCAGTATCTTTCATTATACCCCCTTTGAGGGCAGCGGTGGAGTAAACAGTGTCAAATATTTATGACTGTATGCAGTGAGAGCACCCAGGCCAAAGCTCCACATTGTTGTGGGAAACAGATACGATGAGCCGTAAAATACACAGTCTCATTAACCTTAATAATCATTCCAAAAGGAATCCCTCTGCTGATTTATTGGAATTTAAATGGAGAATTTATTGCAGCATTTGTGTTTTTGCATAACTTATTAATCGCTCGTTCTTGCTTGTTGCTTGTTATTTTCTTGTTGACTGTATTGTTGCTGTATCTTATTGGGTTACCTATTTGGGCAGATTTGGTTTTACTGCTGCAACAGAATCTGTATTAATTTTCAAATATTATAAATGCACATATTGGTGGATTCTGTCACCATCTCACAACTCTAGTACAGTAGATTAAAACTGCGTCTGTAGTAGTCACCACTCTCAAACTTGCCAGTGTTATTACTATGCTACCACTATTTTTGCACAACGGCTGAAGGCCAAGCAATCTAAAACAGGGTTTGTTTGTATGTATGTATGTATGTACTGTATTGTAGCAACCCAGGGGATGTGGTGGAAAGATTCACAATCAAACGGATGGCTCAGAGTCAGTTTGCTTGTAACACAAAGGGTCTTTAATAAAATTTCAACGGAGGATTCTTCCCGACGGAGTCCGTGGCCTTTAGCCTAATGCTAAATACGGGAGCTCCGCTGTCCTGTGGGAAGAGCAGAGAGAGAGTGTGAGCCTTTGGTGTTGGAACTTACTGGATGGGGAGGGAAAGAGAGACGCCAAGTGATCCACACCAGTATAAGGACATCCCAAGTGGTTCCGAAATGAGTTGAGATAATCTTGTAAGTTCACTTGCAACGACATCCTTCTTACCAGCCTCTAGTCTAAGTGGAAGTGACAGTGAGTGTTGCCTGCTTGCTCCCTTGTTCAAACTGACTCACCATGCTGCTTGGAAGCTGGTGAGTTATGGGCCTCCCTTGATTGTCTGATGGGTTCAAGGGGCTAGCATCCGGCTTGTAAATTGAGGCTATATAGGAAGTGTGACAGTTCATATGAATGGCCTGTAGTCCCCCCTGCTGGTTGCAGAAGAAATTAGGCTCTATTCAAGCGGATGGGTTTTTGGCCGAATTTTACACTTGATTTTATTACCTTAACTCATTCACTGCCAGATATAAATAAATCTCCCACTGCCAGCGATCAGTCGGTAGCGCTGTCGCCTCACAGCTAGAAGGTCCTGGGTTCGATTCCCGCCAGGGACGCTGTGGGCGCTGGGGGCGTGTTCGCTCCTCCACGTCATCGGCGCCCATACCCTAGGTGGGGTTGGTGAAAGGGCCTACTCTGTGTGGAGTTTGCATGTTCTCCCCGTGTCTCCTAGGGTAGTTAATACCCTCACAAAAACATGTAGTAATCCTGGTCACTATACTGCCTCCCCCTGGTCAGCCGGGGCGCCTGATGGAGGAGAAGGGAACTGGTTGGAATAACGTGTTCCTTCCACGCGCTATGTCCAACCAGGGAAACTCCCCCCTGTCGGGTGATAAGAAGCGGCCTGCTTGCTCCTCATGCATTGAAGGAGGCATGAGCTTCAGCTTGGGCTCTCCCTAGGCTGGCAGAGGGTAGGTATTGCCCAGGATTACATAGGCAATTGGCACTGGGTGAAAAAAATGTGGGTTACAAAATCGTACAAAAAAAAAAAAAAAAAAAAAAAATCACCATGATATGCGTTTTGGTAAATTATGTTCCCATTTATTTAAACATTTATTATAAAGTAGGGTATGTTTCTAGGGTTTCTAATGGTTCTACTGAGTGAAGACCCACCCTCGCTGCGGTTTCAGCCAATTGAATGAATTTCCGTTTGCATTTCGGATCAGTTATCAACCGGATATAGAAAGATGGCGGATTTGAAATTGTTGCAAAAATAGGCCTCATTTACGGTCTGTAGAAACCAATAGCGTGACGCTGTCCATATTTCTTTACGGTCTATGGATGGCTGCAGGTGTGACCAGTGCCATGCACCCAGTGGCTGCAGAACTGTACCTGGCCTGGATGTGTCATTGTCTTTTTAAGAGAACTTCTCCCAAATGATGTTTCAAGTTCACAAGCCCACAAGTACAGTTATTGAGAAATAAATGCCTGATGTCTTTCTACCAAGCAAGCAGGTTACTGTCTTTTCTGTATTAAGTATTAAAAATCCCCCATGGCACTCAGTGCCATTCTCCTCCTCAGGGCCTCCTGTGGTTGGGTGAGATTGTCATTGTCTGGCATTTCCTACAAAATTCTGTTTGTACTTGTTTCTGGTGCTCTGGAGACAAATTAACTAAACGTTGGAAGCAAGGGTCCAGACATGAAGCTTTGTTCAACACCATATTTGTTTCTTTGATGTCAGGACTGTAGCGTTTCTTCAAATATTTTTTTTATTATGTCGTTGGCCACCTCTTTCACTGCAGATGGGACAAGCTAAGCATTTGAGCAGTGGTAAGTAAGCTATATGAGCAGAACATGCTGCAGTGGCAGAACAGCTGACAGACATGGATACCTTTCTGTCGGAAGGGCCTCAGTGGCCACTTTGAATGGTTTCAGGGTATCTCTCTCTCTCTTTCTCTCTCTCTCTCTCACTCTTTTTATTTTTATACTAAGGACCATTCACCTCGTCACCAGTGCTTAGCTAGTGAGATGAGACAGCAGTCAGGTTGTTCAGAAGCATGACAAATCATATTATAAGTGCTGATCCACCTTGTGACACAGTCATTCATGAATTTCTCCTTCTTTAAGCCAAGTGCCTGGTGCTGCTTCTCCAGCAGTCAGCTGTCTGTTGGAGAACAACCAAAGCCCGGTTACTGCTGTCAGTTTCAGCCTAGATAGGGTGGTGTCGACGGATTTCACATCCAGATCCCCTCGCACTGCGAGCATGTGGGCTATGCAGGGGACGTTTACCAGTCCAAAATGAATATGCACTGCGTTGACAGTTTAACATTGACTGTTGAAATAGCTGTGATCGATGTCAAAGTTTTTGCAGTATGAGTGAAATGCTGCCTGTGGTGTGTTCAGCAATATGTTTCCATCAAACATCTTAATTTCGGCGCTCGGGTGGCGCAGTGGTAAAGTATCCCCCACCACTGTGGTGTTTGGGGAAGCAGTGGCAACACACATAAATATGTGTGAGGGAGAATTAATTGGCATAATAACTAAATTGGGAAACAAAAGAACAAAAACAACAAACAAAAACTTTTAATTTCAGGCACCCACAGTTTGGACCTCTTGAGAGTGCACACATGGAACTGAATTGACTTGTAAAGGGTCCATTTGATTTAATTTGTACACTCTCGGAGTTACAGATCTGTATCTATAAAGGTCCATTTGGTTCTAACTATCAATAATTTAGCTAGGGACCCCTGAAACCATCTCAAGGACTCCTGGGGGTCCGACCCAACTTTGAGAACCACTGATTTAAACATACTCAACAAGGTCAGAGTCAGATATAAAGTGAGCTTTTACCATAATGTAAGCAAATGAAGCTTAAGGACATCCAGCCATCAGTTATACACTTTGCCCTCAACATTGTCAACATTTCCTCTTGTGGTTTATCTCCACACTATCTACTAGCAGCTTGGATCTTATACTCTACCTCGGTTCCATCTCTCTGCACAATTCCCTCACCTTAAATGACACATAGAGGCTGCATGCATGTCTTTGCAAATTAAATTTGCAATTTTGCTGATGATGGCTTGTTTTCAGCTTTCTGGGAGGGAGAGAACAATGCTGTAAGATGGGATTGCTGTGCTGCCTTGTCCATGGCATCTAAGTAGAGCCATCCGTCTTTGAGTTGGTCAGATGATGTACTTGTTGGTGCTCATTCCAATTGGCAGTAGTGGAGTGATTCAGTAATCAGTAATTGCCTCTTGCACAACTTATGTGACCCAACGCAGTAACTAGTCATTGTGCATTTTTGCACCAGAGTATCAGAGCTATAGAATGAGATATCATTTCTTAGATTGACCGAACAATGTTTGAAATGCAGCTTATTATCTCTGCCAGGCCGAAGGCAGGGCCAGAGATTAGGATTTCTCCCCTGTGTCTGTTTGTGCGTGTGTCAGCAGCTAATCTAGCAAACTACTACATTATGTATAGGCTTTCTCAGCGATCCACTCAATAAGTTGCTTCTTTTTATGCATTCTTATTCATCTATCTATCTATCTATCTATCTATCTATCTATCTATGTATCTATCTATCTATCTATCTATCTATCTATCTATCTATCTATCTATCTATCTATCTATCTATCTATCTATCATACCAAAGACTCTGAAAAATGGGACCTAGTGCCTCCCTGCTTGGCACTCAGCATCAAGGGTTGCATTGGGGGTAAGCCCCTGTGACATGCTAGCGTCATGTCCAGGGGGTGTACTTGTACATCAAGCTGCCTCACGCTGTAGAAACAGGTAGGGGCAGAAATAGGCTCCTGCCCTAGGCCTCATGGCTCGGCAAGGCTAAATCTATCTACCTACCTATACCTACCTACCTACCTACCTACCTACCTACCTACCTACCTACCTATATATCTCTCTATATATCTCTCTATATATCTCTCAATTTCTCTATCTCTGTGTATATTGCTCAGTGACCACAAAAATGGAGCTTTGGATGAATTGTACTGTATCTGTGGACTTCTTGTGTTGCTGTAGAGGGTACTGTAGCAGCATCTGGCTCTTTGATGCAGCTTGCACATTAATAATCAATGGTGCTCCCCGGGGAGGGTTCCATACAAAGCCAGCCAGCCAATTTAGGCCTGTTTCACACCATGCACCGCATCATTTCCCCACCGAAACATAGCTCTTAATACAGGGAGGGGATCAAGGATGCTACCATAGCCAGCCTAGTCTGGCTCAACCACCCACATGCACACATGCACGCACACAGAGACACCTTTTTCTCCCACCTGTCAATATTCTTATGTTTTGGGTTGCTGCTGGAAAGATGTAAATCAGCTGCCCCTAGTTATTTATTTGTCGGTTTCTCTGCTCGACTTGTAATGACCACCACATAGTAAAGAATGTTCCCAATGTTGAAAACCACATACTGTATAGCAACATTGTATGTACCGTATACTGTACGTAACATTAAGGTAAGAAATAGGCCATGCAGTTTGCTAACCATTGATTCACTTCTCATTCCTAACATCTAGTTTAAACTTAATAGTTGAATGCCCTTTGCTATGGGTCCGTCTGATAGCACAACACCATTTCTTTATGTTTAACGTCAAGGTGAACATGGCCAAAATAATAACAAATAGCCAAACTAGCTCTGTGAGGAAACAGGACACATCTGTACACACGCATACAGTATATAGAGTATATTTTTATATGCATTGCTGAAGAGATCAGTGGGTGCCTCCTGCTCTCTGGTGCATGAGGAGGCAGGAGGACGTATTAAGCATTAGCATGCTAATCTGTCGAAGCTGGACTCCTCGCAGACTCTTACATAACTCCTGCTGATCATGACCTCCTAGACGCGGGAGTCAGTACAGTTTTAGTGCCACCAGTAGTGCTCCCTGAGCATTCAGTGATCATTTCAGAGATGTGCTGAATTTCTCCTCCCTCGAGAAAAATTGTAAAATTAAATCCCAATTTTTAACACTGATACAATTTTTTTTAATGGCCTATTCACATGGTACTTTTATTACCTGGAAACCTAATGTGATTTAGAAATGACATGAGCTACGTTTATTGACTTAATGCACCTGTTTACATGTTTTTATGTGAGTAAATCTTTATTTTTCTAAGTTAATTTCAGTTTAGTTTATTATTACTGATCAAAGTTTATCATATCAGCAATATTTGTTGTATGTAATGTAAGTTATATACACCTTTTATCTGTTGAGTGGAAATTTGGGGGTTGATGTAAGTACAGCTGTGTAGACTTTTAGATTTTAGGTTGAGGTAACACATTAAGTAGATACATAATGTATTTGATTGCATGGAAATGTGTCTTTGTTACTGTAATTTAAAATCAAGGCTACAAAGTTCTCAACCTGAGTTGTGAGGTAAATTGAGCCTCCGCTGCCAAACCCCCACCCTATTCCACTGAGGTAGGTATACTCAGTGGAATGAAAAACGCCCCTACCTCCCTCCATTATTTTGTGTGTGTGGTGCATGTGATGACAATGTTTTGCTGTTGTACACATGTATGAAAAGGCACTGTACACATGTAAGAAAAGGCACAGAGAGCAAAGGGAGAAACGCTATAAGGATTCGCATCGTTAATGCTCTGTACAAATTATGTTTGTACAGGGCTAGATTGGAAACACAAATTAGGCCATGAATGTAAATTACGGCCACAAAGTAACACACCAAGCATGTTGTTTGACACACGCACTTACATGTATTGAACATTGTGGTGATATCTGGATAAAATGACTGGGTATGTCATGGCAGGATTGCGTTGATTAGAAACAGTACTAGGTGTAGGCGAGTTGATAATGTGCTTTTAGCTTAGATGTTGTAAAAATGGAGTGTAAAGCTGTCGGCCTATGATGGCTGCATTTTTTGAGTAATGGATTCAGCGTTAGAGAGAATAAACGCAACTGTTTGACAGAATAGAAAGCCTTTATTGTCTTTGTACTGTGCAGACAATCACATAAAAAGTGCCATTCTGATGGGTGCATTTACTGCATTAATAATAATAATAATATATTGATACAGATACTGTAGCAGCATTGGGTGGCAGAAATGTTGGTCATAATGGCCTTAAAGTCACGCCCCAATAATAATATTGTCTGACACAGTAACTTCAAACTGTCTCTCTGTGTCTGGTGCGTGTGCATGCATGTGCATGCATCATAGGTCTAAATGTATGAATGTTCCGTGTGCGTGCACATGCCCATGTGTCATGGGTGCTGCAGTCTCTCTGTCTCTCTCTGACTGTATCGTGTCAGTGTTAAGCTCGTTCCAATGAGACACATTGTGAGCTTTAAATTGGCTATTTTTGGATAACCAAAGTATAATATAGGGATTAAGTGGTTAACATCAAACTGTCAATCAAAGCTGTGGGAATGTGTGGAGAAGGATAGCAGCTGCTAAAGTATTGTCTGGATGTGTGGCAATAACAAAAAGCAAAGGGATGGTACTGTACTGTACCTTCTAAGTAGGTCTTTTCCCCTCACCTAGCCACACCAAAACCAATATTCTATTGATATTATAACTCATAAATAAGTGTGACACTATGATTACCTTGCAGTGTGCCCTAGAATATGCAAGTGCATCAGCTGTCTGTGTGTGGTCTTGCATGTGAGTGTGTGTTTGCATCGCATACGAGTGTGTGTATTTACATACAAACACAAGTGTGTGTGTGTGTGTGTGTGTGTGTGTGTGTGTGTGTGTGTGTGTGTGTGTGTGTGTGTGTGTGTGTGTGTGTGTGTGTGTGTGTGTGTGTGTGTGTGTGTGTGTGTGTGTGTGTGCAGTATCAGCCAGACTCATGCAGGACAGAGACGGTGGCATTGGGATCTGCAGCAGCTACTGTAGTCGATTGATTCCAAAAGCTTTTAGCGCATGGCTAATTTTCCATATGGGGCCTTGTCATGTGGCTGCAGGGACTGGATGGCCCAGGCAGCATTTTGTTTACACTGAGAGGCTAATCCTGATGATCTGGCTTAGCGTGTGTGTGTATGTGTGTGTGTGTGTGTGTGTGTGTGTGTGTGTGTGTGGTCCTGGGAGAGAGAAACAGAAAGGGAGAGACATAGCAAAAGAGAAAATCTGAAAGGGAAACAGGGATGATGAGCTTGTGTTTTCAAGTTTGCATGCAGTGTGGAGATTGTTAACTCAATTGGCTGACCTTAACTTGAGACAGATTCACACACAGAACATAGTTCATCTGTGTGTGATGGCCACATGTGATGGCCACACCAGCAGTCACACAAAGTTGGTAAAACATGGTGGACACTTGCCTTTTTTGGTTTATTAATTTAGTTTATTTTTATTTTCAGCACAAAAAAAAGTAATTTTAAAGAAACTACACATGTGTCCTGGTGTCTCTCTTGCCGACCAACTCTGGTCCCTGACAGTATGATCTTTGGGCAAAATCTGTAGTAGTAGCAAAAAGTGTGTTTTGTAGCAAATCTAGATACCTTTTGATACTGTAGTATGACTGACCTTTCAAGAGTTCAAGAGTGCCTTCCTTTGTCCTACTGGCTGCGTACACAAGGGCCCGGGCTGCACCTATATTTTTCTAAACACATATTTTTTGTTCTCCGTAAAGTTGTTGTCCGTAAAAAAAAAAACCTCCCTGTTCACACAACAGCAGAAACGCATTCCCAATCAGCAGCAGGTCAGGTCATCTGTTAAATTCTGTTATAATTTTAAAAGGTTGTTTCAGAACTGTTTTTATTTTATCATGCCATCTTCACTAAAGATATATGTAGAAACTCGGGACAACGTTCGGAAACATTTTGCCCGTACTCCGAATTCTGGATGGCAACGTTATATGTGATGGAGTCCCGGAACCGCCCGGAGCAACAGTGAATATTGGATTGCTCGCCTGTGAAGTGGTGCAGTTGATGCAACAATAATAAGTGAAGTTATAAAGGTCTAAATAATCGTGTAAATAGTGTAATTAGTCCTAAAAGCGCTAAAAAACATGAACAACCCGATAGATATCCGGCATCATTGCTGTAGTTTCCAGGCGCAAGCAACAATGGCCATGCGCGTATTGAACGTTGATGTCATCATTTCTCAAACTCTCCGCTTTACATGTCTACACAGTTCCAATGAAACTGTAATTTTTCTAAATATTAACTTTTTTATAAAAATCTCAGTATTAGCAATTAGCAAATATCTATATATGTGTAGCCAGGCCTGTCAAAATCCAATGGATGCCCGGATGGAATGTACAAGGAACAAGGAAGGAATCCCGAAGGGAGATACTAGGAAGAATACGCGGAAGTGGCTCAGATAAAGACCTCTCTTAGAGCAAGTTAATTGCAAAAGACAATAATGAAGACTGAATTTTAGAGAGAACAACAATTATAGGAAATACGATCTGACAGAGGACAAGAAAGAGAGTGCATTGTTAAATATGCCAGGATGTTACGTCATAGTTGCGTCACCCTTAACAAGGCCTAAAAGTTTGACGATGATCGGTACAGCGGTTTCCGAGATAGCCCCGGAATCATGTGTTTGTCAGCCACCTGCCACACTGTGGAAAACTCTTGATGGTAGTAGCGGGTATCAACTCAACTACTGCTTAGCAAGGACATACGGGATCTTTTGCGATATGGGTTTTCATCAGGTGAAATACATGGCTCATTCAGGAAAAGTTTCATCTGTTTGCTTTGTCTCCACTCTGCTGAAGTCCTCCTCAAGTGCGGTTTGCAGAGGATCTTGTCCTTAAAGCTACTTAAGCCTTTGCGTGTGGGAGTGTGTGTGTGACACAGATGGACAGATATAGAAATTTGGAGATTTTAGATGGTTGCACTTTAAATTAACATCCTGTTAATAACCATTAATGAACAGTTAATAAGGCACGTATAAGTCCTTATTAGATGCTTATTAACCTTATTAACCTTATTAACCTTATTTGTAACCTTACAATCCCTCGAGTCCTCTGCGATACGCACGCCAAGGAGGAAGTAAATCAATCAGACAGTTCTCGAGATATGTGGGTCGGACACACACACAAATTCACTCACTCACTCACTCACTCGCTCACGCGCACACACGCACGCACACACACACACACACACACACACACACACACACACACACACACACACACACACACACACACACACACACACACACACACACACACACACACACACACACACACACACACACACACACACACACACACACACACACACAGATTCCATGCATTTATACTGTAGATATAGATGTAAAACTGACTGACTTGGAGTGTACAAACCTATACAGTTTTCCCCATTCCAATCAATCTCACTCCAATTCACTTCGATGCCTCAGAGTTTAAACTCACGCCAATGTGCTTGATATAAGATAGGAATTGTATACCTGACTATTTCCTCATCTTTTATCATGATTTAAGGGAAAGCTAAATGAGCGTACTCTCCTTTCTCTTCTGGAGTTACAACTATTGGACCATTCCATCAAGACTGATGGCACAATAAATCACCTGCGCCACCCGGAAAAAAGGCCCTTTTCGCCCATTGGCTCATGCCTCGCCACAGATGGCATATTTACTTTGATGTGAGGACATAAAACACAAAGACAAGTAGCTTCATTCACATCCATTTGAGGGAATGATGATTCACACACACACACACACACACACACACACACACACACACACACACACACACACACACACACACACACACACACACACACACACACACACACACACACACACACACACACACATTTTAAATATTTAAATATACATTATTCTGTAGCATTATCCTGAATATATGTTTCACCGAGCTTCTGACTGGGAGATGCATCTGGACCTGAAAACAGAAGAGGTACTGTAGCTGTAACTTAAAGCTACTTAAGCCTGTGCGTGTGTACAGAGGTAGCTGTAACTTCACTCAGACCAGACATGATCCTACTATCCAGGAGGACAAAAAACATCTTGGTATCCGAACAAACGGTGCCCTGAGAGGATAGGCTAGCCATCTCTCACCAACTGAAGAAAACCAAGTACCAGATTTTGATTAATGAGCCTCTTGTCAAAGGATGATATGTATGCAGCCTTATTCCCCATTGAAGTTGGCTGTCGCGGTTTCCCAGCAACATCAGTGCGCTATTTCTTACAGAAGATCGGTTTGAAACCGAACAACTGAAGAAAGCCACTGGGGAGATAGCCACAGCTGACCACCTCAAGATGGTTATGACTGACGAGAGCCTGCAGTTGGAACCCTGCAGCAGGGCCAGGCAAAGACTAATCTTAGTCTTACTTGCAGCTCCCAGTCAAGGTGCAGAAGATATGCGGCCAGGTTTCAGACTTGGCTCAGGGAATAGGACGCCCCTGCCATGCAGTCCAGCTTCAGGGAGCAGCAGGGGGACGTCCCTGACTGCTGCCCCACCACCCTGAGATGTTCTGGGACGAGGGCTCCCTGCTGATAACCGAGCTGGTACTCGTAAATGCTCAGACCATCCTGCCCAACTTTGTACAGGCAGTTTTGAATGCTGTCCATCACAGTTATAATAAATAGGAATATAAATAAAATAAAGCTCTTTGTGTACAGTACTAATAGCCAGGGATGCGTTCATATAAAAGTTATTAACTGAGGCCTGTATTGGAAAGAAAAGTAGCAATACAAATGTGAGTTTGGAATATTTACGGAGTACGGAATATTTAGTTATGAAGCTTTTGCAAACTTAGATGAAAAAGTTTAAAAGCATGTGCGTAGGTGAAAAGCAGCAGGCGACAAAAATACTTCACAACATATTTAATAATTAATTACCCTTTTTTGTTTATTTTCTCTAAGCCTCCACGCATGTTTATCTGTTTCTTTTTTTTCTTTCTTTTTTTTTACAAATAAGCCTTCTATCCCTACTGATTACACCTGTTTACTCATGCTGAAAAACATCTCACATTATGTATTCTGTCGGAAAAGTGAGTGTAACAGTCTTTACAGAGTATCAATATTGTGGTGGAAACTATTTCTGTGTGAGTGTGTCCTCTCCCCTTCACACGCCTTGCGTGAACCAACAGGCAGATTAACTCCATCCCCAATTACTACACGGACAAAGACGTTCCAGTTGAGGATCTTTACTGTAGCAATTGGCAGTAGGGTAAAACTGACAGAAAGAAAGACATGCATCACAATGTGTATAAATCACTAGGGCTGGGACTTGATTAAAAAAATGTATCTAATTAATTAGAGGCTTTGTAATTAATTAATCGCAATTAATCACATATATTTGACCTGAGAACAGTGAAAAGCAATTTTTTCGAATGGATTTTGGCATACATCTTTAAGTACATGTACTCAAGAACTGTACTTAAGTACAATTTTGAGGTATTTGCACTTGACTCGAGTATTTACAATTTCTAATACTTTTACTTCTACTCCACTATATCTCAGAGGCAAATATTGTACTTTTACTCCACTACAATTATTTGAAAACTTTATTTACTAGTTACTTTGTAGATTTCGATTATTATTACAAAACAATACAGTAAGCACTTAACCCCTATATTGGCCATTTGAAAATGGCAGATCTACAAGCGCAAAGCATTGTGAGCTTGTAGATCTTTTCCACCACTGGAGGCTGGTGTGTTGTTACTGTTTTTTTTTATAGTAGTAATAATAATTGTTAATACAAATCGCGTGCATGTGACCCGCACCCAGCACATGTCCTTAACACAAGCAGGTACAAACATGTTACCTAAATGAACACAGTGTCCATATTAAATCCACACATGAATTTGTACAAATGTCTCTTAACACATCGGGTGCCAGCATTTTTTCATAACAACTTACCGTGGGTGCTAGCATTCTCCCCATTGACTGCGCTTTGCTGTTTAAAGCTCTAGACTCCACGACGAGCAAATCCATGTAAAAAAAAGCATCCATTCATGTAGCGCGATGACCCTGGCTATATCCTGGAACGATAACATTTCACTCGCGAGTTACAACGGGGACGCATCGCGCATGACCGGGTTTCCCCACAGGAAACAGATTCGGAAATATAGGCGTTTTAAAGAAGGAAATAGACAGGAAGCGGATGGGAGCCATGTTTTTGTTTCCGGTGATCTATCTGGCCGATCCTTCTCAGGATCACAATGGGTACTCCCAGAGCTGCTCTAGCCCCTCTCGTGTGGCGAAAAACGAAAAAAACAAAAAGACACCAAAACCGTACCGGTACGGTTATGGCACTCCGCGTAACTTTTTGTACCTTTTGCAAAACAGTATATAGACGGTTTTGGCACCCCATGTGTTAATTGTAAGAACTCGGCCGCCCTTTGGGCGGCCGAGGGTCTAGCCCTTCGGGTGGCCGAGGGTCTAGTCGGGGACCGGCCTACACAGGAACGATGTAAATAGGGAATGAATGCTCCACCCTTTAAATCAAACCCCATTATACCTGTTGTCATAGGACCCGTTTTGGCCATCTGTTTGCCTGTGTCCATTTATGCCCATCTGTGTGTGCATTTATGCCCATATATGGAGCTATCTGTGTCTGTGATATATGGACATCTCTGTATGTGTCTGGGTGTGTCCCTTTTATGCCCGTATATGGAGATCTCTGTGTCTGTCTGTGTCCATTTATGCCCATTATCCTAAAGGAGTTCGCTATAAACAATGTTGTCAGTAATGCCCTTGTCATTATCCACAATGAAAACTTTTACAGCGCTGGCTCTCTTTCCTCTAGAGAAGGCTGTGTAGAGTTGGCCATGAGCGAACACAGGTTTAGGCAAGTAGATGCCAACTCGTTCATTCTCTTGGCCCTGACCCTTATTGATTGTAACAGAGAATGCTAAGCGGATAGGGAACTGTCGTCTAATGAAGGTGAAGGGAAGCTCACCTCTGTCATAGTGAGGTATTCTTGGTAGGAAGATTGTTTCACCCCTGTTTGTGCCTACTGCAATCTCTCACACTCAATGACTCTGTCCATCATTTGTATTACCACCATTCTGGTGCCATTCTTGAGAGTGCGGTCAGGACCTGATTGCAGGTTTCTAAGCAGCATGACTGGTGCGCCTACTTTCAATTTGAGGTTATGATCAGGGATTCCAGAGGGTGTCAGTGAATTGAGTAATTCCACAGTCACGTAATCCTTGTAGTCGTCCTCCTGAATTGAGTCGGCTGAAAGGTAGACTCTCTCTTCTGTAGGTAAGTCAGCCAAGCATATGTTGTTGATTTCTCGGATGTCATTGTTCAGAGGAGTGTATACAGTGCCTTTGAGAAGGTTGTCTTTGTTGATACATCCATTTTGCAGGTCAGGAAAGGTGTAAGAAATCAGAGTATTCAGATCCTTAACCAAGTGTTGTGGTGGAATTCGGATTTGAACTTCTGTGTCCTCGTGAGGGAGTTTTCCGTCCCCTAAAGCAAGAAGATAGTTGGAGAAGTCCCTTTCAGCTGTTTCTGTCCTCATGTTGATGTTAAGCTTGTGGTGCTTCATGAGAGGATACAGTGGTGACATCTGGATGCATGCTGTAACTATCTGGGCTCTGCTTGCTCTTTTAATAACAGGGAGTGTCTGCCTAGGGTCTCCACCCAGAAGGACAGTTTTGCCACCCCAAGGTTGTTGTGAGTGCATGAGGTCCCTCAGTGTTCTTTCCACACACTCAACATTAAATCGGTTAACACTGAATATCTCGTCCCAGATTATCAAGTTGCTCTCTTTGATGAGCCTAGCCAGGGAGGACTCGGCGTTGATGGCACAGACAGAGTCTTCAAAAATGGGGATTGGGATCTTAAATCTTGAATGAGCTGTCCTACCACCCTCCAGGTTCTGTGCCGCTAAGCCTGTGCTGCCCACACACAGTACAATGCCATTCTCTGCGCGAATCTTAGCTGCAATTGCCTTAAAGGTAAAGGTTTTGCCATAACCTGCTGGGGAGTTTAGAATGAACTGCCGTGTGATGGTTTCTTCTTTTGGTGCATGTACTGCCTGATAGACAGCTTCGTAGAGTGCCATTTGTTCTCCATTGAGCTTAGGAGCAAGTGACTTTACAATTTGTTCTTGCTGTGTTATGTTGAATTTTTCAGATCTGAAGATTTGTGTCAGTTTTTCCTGCTCAGTTAGTGGTCTTGGCTGTGGCATATCATTGTGTTTGGATAGACTACCTCCCATTTGCGAGAGCTCGTTTTCAATTGCAAGTAGTACCTGATTGTGTATAAATGTTGTGTCTACTGCATCTGTAGGGCACCTCTGTGCAGTGGCCTCCTCATGGACAAAGTCTTCACTAAGCTGTTCAAAGAATCTTTCAAACAGATCTTTGGGCTCTGAAGGTTGACAGTAGTGGAGGATGATGGCAAAGGTTTCTCTTACTTTCCTTGAGGAAGCGTAGCTTGAGACGTCACGCATGGCGGTAATCCATTCTCCATCGTCCTGAAGCAAGCCCATGGCTAGAGCAGTGTCTTCCTCTGTCTGCTCCTCCTGTCTTCCCACCAGATGTTGACTGTTCCATCTGCTCCCCAGGAACACTGTCTCCTCCTCCGTCTGCTCCTCCTGTCTGGCCAGCAGATGTTGACTGTCCCATCTGATCCCCAGCAACAGCCTTATTAGCTTTCCATTTCGCATCCCAATCGAGTTTTGTAATTCTTTGGTTCATTTTTCTTTTTTCCTGCTCCAGTTTTTGTATATAAAGAAGGACTTGAGTCGATGTCTTGAAGGCCTGCTCCTGCAATTCCTTCCGGCTTTCCATGAACTTGCACTGATAATTTAGAAGTACCAAGTTGTTACGAATTATTTCTCCTTCACCGGGGTTTAGCTTTGGTAGCTTTTCTGGAGTACTCATTTTTTTGAGAGCTGCTTATAGACTATATGCAGAGGTCTGTCAAGAGTGCTGGACTTAGCTTAGAAGCCGGCTTATATACTTTCATCTGTCACCTCGGAGTGAGAGGAAGAAAGACTATAGTTTATGCCACACTCAGAGATTTTTTGTTGACTCATCTAGTGTATGTGATGCCTTTTATGAAGTGATGTCACAATGAGTCAGCGCTTGCTCCGGAACAGCCCGATGTCAGTCATCTCCGCATACGGAGATTCCAAACCTTTCGTGCCGGATCCGAAAAACTGTGTATCGGGTCGGGTCGAGGCCTAGCTAAGATCGTAGGCAAAGGTCTGAGCTATCTGTGTGCGAAATTTGGAGTCTGTAGCACCAACCATGTGCTTTCAGGGCTCATCCATGCGATTCGGGCCAATTTGGATTCGGCGTCCATTGGCTTCAATTAGTAGTCAGGACTCCGCATATGGAGACCGCATATCGGGTCGGGTCGAGGCCTAGCTAAGATCGTAGGCAAAGGTCTGAGCTATCTGTGTGCGAAATTTGGAGTCTGTAGCACCAACCATGTGCTGTCAGGGCTCATCCATGCGATTTGGCCCAATTCGGCCTCGGCTTCAATTAGTAGTCACGATATGCAAGAACAAAGTCAAAGGCATTTTAGCTTTTACCAATGATGCATTCAAAGAACTGAACGTCAAACGAAGAGAGAAGATAAGGCATGTCCTTCTCTGGGCTTGGTACAGGCAGAACTGATCAGCTCTTCTGCACAAGTTAAACTGACCAACTGTCTCTAATAGAACTTATTAGATGTGCCTGTTGAACTGCTTTGATCACCATGTCATGGTGACGTCATCAATAAGATCCTTTACATTACTTGAATGCAGTTACACAAATCAACAGGGTGCTAAACATCAAAATAAAATACTGACTGACAAGGCAGCACAGAGTGTGTGACATATTGTATTTGTGTGTAATTGTATGTCTGTGTATACACACCACAGGTATGTAGGCAAGTGATTGTCCATATGGATGGGTATTAGGTTATCAATTCAGATTCTGCTTTTCAATTCCGGTTCTTATCAATTCCCTGTTTCGGTTTCAAAATGGTAAAAGAAAAAAATAGGTCAAATGTTTGGATAACACAAATGATCAACTGTAAAAACTCATAGAGTTAAGTCTCATAAGTTAAGTGCGCTAGAAGTCTTAGCATCTTGCCAAAGCACCTCCAGCAGTGCTGTCGACAGGTAGCCACGACACCCTGTTCTTATTGGTAATAAAGGGGACGCTAATGCTACACAGATGGACATGCAGTCTGAGTGTCTGTTGTGTTGATGCGCGACGTACCCACTGACAGGTTCTGGCCGATAGCTACGTACATACTTGCAGATATATAGCCTTTTTTGTACTATTGCACTGTTATAGCTCATATAAGAACCGATAAGCAGAACCAAAATTCTATTTTCATGGGTCCCCAGTACTTGGCAACTTGAATTTGTTTACTGTACAGTATGTGATTGGAAATTAATTTCGGTACCCAACCTATACGGATGTACTGTGTGTGTGTGTGTGTGTGTGTGTGTGTGTGTGTGTGTGTGTGTGTGTGTGTGTGTGTGTGTGTGTGTGTGTGTGTGTGTGTGTGTGCTTGCACGTGCAAGTTTTTTCTTTTGCCAGGAACCCCAACTTATCAACCATTGCTGGCTTCAGACAGGACCGCTGGCAAGTTACAATGTGGCCCCCTGTGCGTAAAAGACTCCCTGAGGGAGAGCTGGTGGCTGGCATCCCAAAAAAATTATGTGCCATCTTGCTCAGATTTGGAAAGCATATTTGGTGGATTGTCCACCATAGAAGTGGGTCCTTTTCACTGTCGAGGGTAGAAAGAAGAAAGCAGATAGCTGCTCAGCTCAGCTTCTAGGGCAGCATTGGGATCAAACGGTGCTGTGGCAGTGGTGCTTTTGAAGGATCTTGCCAACAACTCCTTTTCCTTTTTGCTCGGGGTTGCACTGCATCTTGTTCCAATCTCATGCCCTCGGAAGGAAGATTCTAAAATGAAGTGAACTAACTTTCATTAGTTTTATGTTGAAACATTATAACAATTACCATGATGATTATAATGGTATAATTATTTTTACCTAGCGTTCCATCATCTTCAGCTCTGACACCACTCTATCTTTGATGATGGAAATGTTTTTAATGATGTACTGTGTCTTAAATCTTGGATTTAAGAAAGATGCCTCCTCCGATACTGATACAGTAGCTCTTGAGTGTCTCCATCTTCATAGTATTGTTGTGGACTTACTTGTTGTTATGAGTACACTCTGTGTGATGGAGTTCTGTGGGTAAAGGAATATAAGAAAAACCCATATCAGTTTCACTGGCAAAATTGCAGGTTACAGCACTCATCAAACACAGCAGCAGGTAGGAAATACAGTGTTTCTGTTGTTAGTCCGCGGTCAGACAGAGGTAGGCTCACTCATACGTCCATACAATATGGGATCCGGAAAACAACTAAGTAAGTGGATGGGCTGGACAGAGACAATATGGTACTAGTGGCTTGCTGACCGATTCCATTATGTCTAGGTCTTGCTTGTACAGAGAGCAAGCTATGGAGTAGACGCGTGTTAGCTGAGCTCTCCAGATCTCGTCAACAAAACATATTCTTAAAAAGGTAATTCCTTCTAACTTCCACTTATACTTAAAGGACGACTTCACCGATTTTCAACCTATCTTCATATAATTGGTCCTCTCTAATACTCATGATAAAATGGTAAAAATAAATTCTACTCGATCTGTGTCTCAGAGGAGGGCTGTGGACAGTTCAGAGTCCCGTCTACCAGTGACATCATCAATGGGGAATCCAAGCTAATAGAAACTGCAGGCTTTCTATTCCTGGAAAGTTGCAATGCAATAAAAGAAGCCATTGTTCTCGTGTTAATAAAAATCTAAATAAAAAATGTGAAATCTTGTTGGAAAAGAAAATCATGCCTAACGATGATGTCACTGATAGACGGGTTTCTGGACTGTACACAGCCCTCCTATGAGACACAGACCAAGAAGAAGAAAATGGTACCATTTTATCATGAGTATTAGTGAGGACCTATTATATGAAGATAGGTTGAAAATCGGTGAAGTCGTCCTTTAATTATTAGTTTCATTACTCTCATAATAACCAGTCTAGTGAATAGGCACAATGGTAAAAAGTAATAAGAACCGCAATGCTGGCGACACTACACCGAGGCCTGGTACGCCAAGCACACCTAGTGGACCCGGGCAGTTCAGACAAATCTGCTGGGGAAGGTGCGGTTACAGCCGAGGAGAAATAATGTGAGGATTGTGGGTATACCAGAGACTCATGCTAGCTCTGCGGCCGCAGTGTTAGTGCAGCTGCAGAAGGCATTTTACCACAGGTCTTGCTTGTACATGGAGATTAGGTGCTGTGCCATCCATAAAATCACCAGTGGACCTCTGACAGAGCTTTTATTGCTCGAGCATCCTTTCAGTCATTAGCTGCTTGGACCCCCATCTAGTTTGGCACTGAGCTATGCACTTGGAGGTTGACACACTTCTGGGCTTGATCAAGTGCTACCCTCTTTCTCCAACTGTGGGAGAAGTGCCCAGTGTGTGTTTTTGATTTATATGGACAATGCTCTCCAAGATACATATTCAAAGTACTAACCGTTACTTGGAATTATAACAAACTTTGCCTTGGGTACAGATGTAGACTCTGCGTACTCATATTTGGAAGCCTGGACCATGTACGTAACTTACCACGAGTGGCCTGAACATTGCTGGCATGACAAAGATCAAAGCGAAACAACTCGCTAAATACTGCTCTGTTTCAGCTGTCATAGGCAGCTTGGCTGCATGGACGAGAAGGTGCTACAGTATCTGTACCCTTAGGCGTTCATGAATGGTCTAACTCCGTTATATTTGTTTCCCTCTAATTTAATATTAATTTGTGGATTCAAATAAAGCTTTAAAATGTGTATGTCTGTGTGTGTGTGTGTGTGTTCATGCGTTTAAAAGTGTGCCAGGCCAACATGCGCGTGAGCCATAATGTTCTACCAGGCGGACAGGCGGAGTGTGAAGCACGCTGTGACATGGGATTGTAAAACGGTCACAGCAACCCTCTGCCTTTAACTCTTTGCCTCGTTTCAATCACAGTCGATTGAAGTCCTCCTCAGTCCTTCTGTGTGAGAGTGTGTGCGTGTGCGTGTGCGTGTGCGTGCGTGCAGGTGCAGTTGCAATACTGAGGTCTGAACGTAAGCTCTGACCGTGGTCATGTCAACGACTCTCCGTGCACAGCCCTATAGCCACGACCCTTTAAAAAGCGAGCGGACGCTTTAGTTATGTACATACATAGAATGTCGGCTCCACACACTTCTCTGTACAGTCATAAATTATTCACTTTGTTTTCATAGGGCCAGAGCTCAGCAGAGGGGCTGCGAGCGATTGAGAAAGAAAGAGAGAGGGACTGAGAAAGAGAGTGTGGTGGTAGGGAGAGAGAGAGTTGAGAAAGATGCAGAGGCAGTAGAGATCTGAGCCGAAGTGAGGAGAGGCGATAGTTGTTATTTGAGGCATGGGAGCAGCTCTGCTTGTAATTCTAGTCCACCGCACTATGTTGTTCCGATGCTGAGACAGAGATTGTGGATGCTGGTGTTGGATATAATGCAGGTTTGTCTTTTTTGTTTTTTTCCCAGGTGTCCCCCTACCTTATAAGCATTATAGATGTTGCTATATATGGGTTTATCTGTCAGGTTTACATAAAAAGCAGGCAGCATTTTGCTCTCAAAGAGACACATCAGTGTATTCAACAATCATGCAATTGAATATTGGTTTCTTTCTTGGTGTCTTCTCTATTTGTTTGTCCAAACACATGAACCTGCTCCCTGTGACGTACACAGGCTGTATGCTCAAGTGCTGTTAACTGGCGCAGTTGAACGTCATATGGTGATGCAAGTAGGGTGAAATACCTCCCTGTTCTCTCTCTGTAATTAAAGGACCATTGTGGTGGTATGGCATGTTTATCCCATTGATTGACTATGACTCACGGTATACTTGATATTACTGCCAAACATTTTCCAAATTATACCGTGGTGTGTTTGATTTTCAAGTAATTGGATTCTGTTCATTTCAGTTCAGTATCAAAATCAACTTGCAGATTCTTGAAACTTGCTGAACATACTGGGCAATCCAACACACTTGACCCATCACCCATCGCAGCAATTAGATTGTCATCTGCAGTTGCACACTTTACAGGAGAGCAAAGAACGGTGTGTAATTTGATGTTAAAATGTGTGTTTAAATACAGGTAATGTGAATGCTATTGTTGAAATAGTCAGATTATTTTATCACCACATTGTTACAGTATATCACATCAGGTCATCGAATAAAGTCTTTATGATCATCATTCAATAATTTTACAAGATTAATCCCTCGCTTCTTGATTTCAAGTCCAAATAAAAAAGACATGCGTCCATGAAAAAGACATCCAGGAAGTGATGCGTAACAATAGAGAATTGTGGATATGGGTTCAACTACATCTAAAAGTTTAGTTATGCATAGGAGATGTACTGTTGTGTTGAAAGTAGACAAGTGATGTATTGCAGATATTGGGTGAGTGAACTGCACTTGTTGCTAAATGCACTGCAATGGATGTCAAATTTCATGAGAGCGAGCGTAGCTAGCAAGAATACTAACCTAACAACAAATTAGATTTCCTTTGCTATTCAACTGACCTGTTGTCTTTTCCTCACATTCTTCCCTTTCAAACTGATTCCTGTAGATATCAGCCAAGTTGTCATGAATAGCAGGATGTGAGAATGACAGCCAGTAGACCATTCTTAAATGTGCCATGTCAATGCTTGTGAACCCAGCAGATTATGAAAATCTGTCCGGTAAATACCATACAGCAACTGGGGATGTGATTTCCTATGTGATCGTGGCGTACAAAATATCATGTACAGTGTATTGTATAATATTTGGTATCACACTATTCACTTCCACCATTAATTATTGTTTAATCTGCCATTACATTTTCATTTCAATTAGAGCACACCATCAAGCATACCTTGGTTATAGATGATGTGCGCTGATGATATCTGCCTTTCCACCTTGCAGACCACCTACAGTAGCAATAGACATGCAAAGAGGTGCAATTATATATTTTTTGCCACAAATCAATTAGTATGCATAACTGTGTTCATAACCGTGCAGCTTCACCGTGTAGCTTCACTAACATTAACAGCTTTCCAAGTGCTCTTTAAGGTATAATGTCAAAAAGGCACATAGAGTCGCTGTTGGGCAGAAACGAAACCATGTATCTCCAATTCTCCATATTTCATCTTTGTATGTTCTTTTCATAAATTAATGCTATTGGCCATCCTTTAATGATTTAAGTCCTGACGAACGAAAGTATCAATAGCTGATTGCAACGCAACGTATACGTAATAACGTATACAACGTAATATCTGCTTTTTTCGCAATGGGGATGACAGGTTGTAAGTGGTTATGTCTGTCTGGGTTTTATAAATATTTAACCAAGGAAAAGTATTAACAAGAGCTTGTTACTAAATAATAACTCCATTGGATCCATTGGAACACATGTTATTATTTTTTCCTTTTCCTGAAAAGTAATGGTTTTGGCCATACAAGGTTTCCACCCGTCAGCAACCTTATGTTATTGCAATCGAGAGACCATTGCAATATAATGTAATGACAGAATCATGTAGAGTCAGTGCACTCCAGACTTTGACTGTGGTGGAGTGGCATGTGAGCTCAGTGTTGGTGCTAAATCCTGCAGTGTATTAGTGCTACCTAGCATGCCTTCCTCTCCACCGCTAATGGGATTACACAGCAGAGTGTCCAGTAGAGCAGAGCTTTTCCTCACTTCCAGACCTTGTCAGGGTCAGGATAAATTACCCAGCACAGTTTACCGCCTGGAGGACAGCAGACAACGACGAAAATGCGTGAGTGACGGACGTTACACTGAGTGACGCAATTTAACAATTTCAGCAAACTGACATTGCCTATCCAGAGTGAAAGTGCAGTCAGTTAGAGAGGGGTTATGGACATTTTTCTCATGAAGACTGGCTGTTACTGCCACAAGGATTTTACTTGTGACCTTTGAGTCGCAGGGCAATCTGTAACTACATTACAGATCTATCCTGCCTCTGATATACTATAACACCCTCAATAAAACAACCTCAGCCTCCACACCAAGGTAGCAGTCTACCTGGCATCTCAGCAACATCACTCTTCCTCTGTCTGTGAAACATGGACCTTGTATCGTTGCCACATTCGTCAAATAGAAGTCCTGCACATGAAGTGCCTTAAGTGCTCACTAGCATGGCCATTACCCAGAGAGGCTTTCACGTACCAGCTGTAAAAGAATGGCGGCTACAGTATGTTAACTAAACATCAGCTGTTCTGTTCTTATTTTTATGTATGAAATTTTTATTTTCATTACATCCAGTTATTATATTTGTTATGATTATCTTGTTATATTGTATTGCTGTGTTAGCACAGTTTCTGTGGAACACACCACCAACATTTGCTGTTTGTACCTGTATGAATGAGTGACAAATAAACCCCTCTTGATTCAATTGATTCTGTGCTGGATTGGCCTCATCGAAGACCACCTTCCAAGTCTTATTTGAAAAACTTCATCTGGGAATGTTGGAGGACAAAGAGGCGATATAAGGCCCAGCTCAATCATTAAGAAATTTGTATTCCTTTCTCTGCCTTATCTGTCTGGTTGGAGACCACTTTATCATGAAGGAGGTCAAATTAAACCTTGGGGAGGAAAGGCCTGAGGCCTGGAGAGCCTGAAAATGAGTGAGATGAGGGAAACAACCTTGAACGTTCCACCAAACACACTACCCATGCCATATCTGCAGTAGCATATGTGGTTCATGCATGTAGGAAAGGAGAGATTATAGAAAATATAGGCCTAGTGGCCAAAATCAATACTTTGTATGGGCATGGCAATAGCTTCGCATTCAGTTTGACAGATGGTCTTATTGCAGGAACTCATGGGACTCAAGGCATTGTTTGTGTTTACCTCAGCTGAGTGAGCGAGTGTGGCGCTTCCAAATGAGCAGAAGTATTGTCTGTGAAAAATCCTGCCGGTTAAGTCTCATCTCCACAATGGCGATAAGTACGTAGAATAGGAGTGGAATTGCTTTCAGACTCACTCCTCTGAGCAGCTCTAATTCTAAGGGTTCTGTCATATAATGAGGCAATATTTTGGCTAAAACTAACATCACAGTCTTTCTCTCACTCTCCAACTTTCGCAATCTGTCTGTCCCAAACGTTACACGCACGCACGCACGCACGCACGCACGCACGCACGCACGCACGCACACATACACACACACACACACACACACACACACACACACGCTAACGAGGCAAAGTTAGACTCAGACGACAGTGTTGGCTGACATGAAAGCACTCTGCATCGACCATGAGGTGGCCGAAGAAAGCTGTAGCGACGATCCAGTCCAACCCAGCGGTGCCTGGAAAGCAGACTTTAAACAGATGATGATGAGTTAGACTCAGATTGATCAGCAAATGCAACAAAACATTACAAAGGAAATGGAGAAGACTACATACGGACACAGATGTAGGAAAACTAGGGGTGGGGTGGGGGGGGGGGGGGGTCCACCCAACATGGTCTGTTGCAGAATAAGCTCCCAGAGCAGATTAGTGAAATGTAAATGGGGTTTTATTTGAGCAGACTGAAAGATGTGTCTGCCAAGAAGAAAGCAGGGCTGGGCTGTTGATCTAAACAAGCACAGACCCTGTTCAGACTCATGGCGTATGGTGGACAGGGCACAGCAGTTTATATCTAATAACAATATGTAAATAATGCATTGCAAAACTCTAATTTCTTCATTGTTGTTGTATACCAGTTTAATGGTAAATGGTCCATTTATATAGCGCCTTTTGCAAGACGTTTTGCAAGCTTTGCAAGCGAAGAGGTTTAAGTATGCGAGACATTTGTGTGGATTTCGTCATAATTAGCTAGTTCATTCTTAGTTATGGCCCCCTGGAAAAAAAATGTTTTGTGAGGTCACAGTGACGTTGACATTTGTCCACCAAAATCTAATCTGTTCATCCTTGAGTCCAAGTTGACATTTTTGCCCAATTTGAAGAAATTCTTTCAAGGTGTTCCTGAGATGTGGCGTTCACAAGAATGGTACATACCGTACATATGGACAGACAGACAAACCAAAAACATATGTATATATATATACACACACATATATATAACACATATTTGTCTGAATTTAATCACCATAATGTCTTCTATTGAAAGCCTATTTGTCGTCTGATGCCCTTAGCTCCACTGTGGGAAAGGGGCGGGGGGGGGGGGGGGGGGGGGGGTGGACACACTCCAGGGGATCATGTCTTTATAATTATACGTCCTCCGAGTAGACTAGAGGTTGTTATTAATGTGTTAAATACAGGCTGTATCTTTATATGGGCGGGCTGCATGCTTGAAAATAAATCACTATCCGTTTAGGACTGATTAACCAAAACATTTTGTAAATAATTTAAATATTACATAATTGTACCTCTTACAATATTGTGCTGCTGTAGCAGTGCTACAGTACATGCTTGTTCTGTTTCTCAAATCGACTGCCGACAATCTGCATTTCTCAGTAGAGGTGTGCCCTATACACTGAAGATTCTCATAAGTGTGACTGTGCTGAGCATGCTGCATTTGTATTATGTGTGTTATTTACAGGCTGCTTTTTAAAAAAAATAACATTTTAATCTTTTGTTGTTAACTTTATTGATAGGCCTATTTACTTTATGTTCCGAGCCTGGCCTGAGCCCTAAATAGTGGCATGAAAATCAAAACCGGGCCCTTAGAAGAAAACAAACAGGCACTAATCTGTCAATAGCTCCGGTCCCATCGGGCCCGGTCCTGGTTGCAGACCTATAGTTCTCAGACTGGATGCACATTATTTCGTTCTAGAAGTGTTTGGTTCTAAAATGGGATGCACTGCATTTTCTACGTGCGCCACATTACGCACCCATAAGTGAAGTCTCTCCACTCGGTCCAGAGACACAATTTGTAAAAATTCAATTCACCTCAAATTCTTTTCATATTTAACTTCAAACAAGTGGCACTTTAAGGAGGAGAGGCTTGTATTGTGTAAAACCCAGTCAAGTTTCACTTAAATTTTGAAGGGCTTGGCTTTGCCTTGGAACAGGATACTGTAGCTGATCAAGAGACAACTAGGAAACCACAAGGCAATGAAAAACCTTTCCTGTAGGGTGCCATTCCATTACACCGACTGCAGATTTTTCCATAGTACCATTGGTCTGCACATTATAACTAAGCCTAACCCTAACCCCACACTAACATATTTCGGACTATTGGGACATCGGAATAAACGGTTGTCAGACATTTAATGGGCAGCCCCATCCTATTGTATAGAAAGATGGATGACTGTTTAATTTTACATGAATAGCGTTCACCTTGTAGGCTCTATGTCTGTACCGAGATAGGTGTTTTTATTAAGGGTTCGAGGCCTATCAGGCTCGAAGCCTTATTGCATTCCTTGACTTTCTTTGTCTTCCGCCGTTTTTGCAGTTCTGGCCTAACCGTGCATACGCTTTTTACGAAACTCGGCAATATGGTAGAGGGCTATGCCAAATGGCCAAAACCATTGGCCAAAGGGTGGCGCTATAGCAATCAATTGAAAATGCCAACTTTGAACAGGTAGAACTCATGCCCTATTTGACCTACAGCCATGAACTTCGATACACACATGCGTCTCCTCATGCCTAACAACTTTCACACTGACTTTTGACCTCTGACCTTTAGATCTCCCAGCATTTCACAAAACATGACCCTGTTAATTCAGACATGTGCAATTTTTTAAAAATAACATGAAATGCTTTTTTGAGAGCAGTTGTTTTTTATGTATGACATACTTTCTTGTGAAAATAGCCGATCTGTAATCTCACAACTTTTCAGATAGCAACGCATTGTGAGCTTGTAGATCAACTATTTTCACTAGTTTCCATTCCGAGGAGACAAAAAAAAACTTTATTGGTAAATGTTTTGTGAACCAGTGATCTAGAGTAGTTAGCAAAACAGAGGCTTGGTTCATAACGGACGGAAAAACCTATAGATATCAACAGACACCGTCAGGGAGGCCATATCTCTATCTCAATGAGAAGAGAGGCAGCCTGTGAATCCATAGGTCGCTGGTTCGATCCCTGTCCCCAACAATGTTTTGAGATGGTCATCATTTGGAATTCTTAGTTTTACAAATAGTGTTTCTTTGTTTTACTGAGGTTAAGGTTAGTGAGGGTGGGTGTAGAAAAGAGTCATCTAGTCAGCAACCTTCCCCCTATTCCCATGGATGGGATCCACCCCTCTCACCTGCTCTCAATCATCACCAATCACACCTGTCACAACTCATTAGTGGCCTGGTGGCTTTTTCTTTGAAATAATGTGTAGTTTTTCAAATATTTAACTTTAAGCACCCAATGCCACGTTATTGGCAATGGCCATTTAAAGGGTAGCAACATTAACAAGTACATGAGCCTATACCTGTAACAATGCTCTATACAACAGGGAAACAGATTACTCATGCTGTGTTGCTTTTGCCAGAACCCGATTCCATGCCCTTGCGGTTGAGAGTCAAGAGCTTTTCCAACTGAGCTACCCAGACACAAGAAACAATATACATTCACATTGTATGAACGTGCAACTTTTACACTACAGATTTTTTTTTACATCACTGTCGGATTTAATCAAAAAAAATCTAAGCTGTGTGATATATACATTTTGAGTTAAGACCATTAATATCAACCCATGTTCCTCTGCACTCTAGCAATCAGTGCACCTGGTGATACCTAGCCTGTCAGTGATTGGCTCCTCAATGGTGCTGAAAAGTAACTATGTACATTTATTGAAGTACCAATACAAATGCTTACAATGCACAGTACAATTTTGAGGTACTTTTACTTTACTTTCCATTTGTGTTACTTCTACTCTACTACAATTACAGCATACAGGTATGACAGCTTTAGTTATTGTTACTTTGCAGATTTAATTATTAATACAACACCTACATTAACCACATACAGCCGATCTACCGATCTGTGACGCATTATGAGCTTGTATATACATAATAAGCAATCCATGCAGTATGATAACTTACCACACATGAAATCCAATTCTGTCTATCCAATGGCTCAGTCAGTACACTACCTGCCAGTCTGTAGGTTCCTGGTTCAAACCCCAATTTACCCAGTCCAAATATAATTTACTGAACAAAAATCATGACTTTGTTAATTAATGCACTCTCTCTCTCTCTCTCTCTCTCTCTCTCTCTCTCTCTCTCACTGCCTCTCTTTCTTCTCTCTCTCTCTCTCTCTCTCTCTCTCTCTCTCTCTCTCTCTCTCTCTCTCACACTGCCTCTCTCTCTCTCTCTCTCTCTCTCTCTCTCTCTCTCTCTCTCCCTCTCTCTCTCTGCCCGCCTCTTCCTGCCTCTGCCTTATCCCTCGAACCTGCTTATTGCTGCTTGCAGCTATATTTTTATTTTATTTTTGTCTCCGCCAGGCGGTAGGCATGGCCGAGACTATGCTTTCGCCCCTATCCGTCCGTGTGTCGGTGTGTGTGTGTGTGTCTGTGTGTGTGTCCGTCCGTCCGTCTGTGAGCTGCTATTCTCCGGTACCGTTGGACTGATTGGCATGAAGCTGTGCACACATACTCCTTGGAGGCCAAGTAAAAACCTCTGCCCCAAATTTCTCACATTGGCCTGTTATAGCGCCACTGGCGAGGCCACTTTTTGCAAAACACAATTTTTGATATTGCTCTTACAGATTTTGTCCAAACATCATGCAGATAGTCATGTGATCAAGACGGATCTGTCCGATTTTTCATATTCCATCCTGATTTACTAAGATTGGCTTCCAAAGTTTGCAGGAGTGGCCCGTTTTGAACAAAATGAACGCAGCGCCGTGAAACTTTGCTGACCCACAATAACCTCCTTGCCCTGGTGGAGACCTGTGCTCCGAGGAGCACATTTATCTAGTTTGTAAATGTGTAGACTTGATTAGTGCCATTATCCACGGTTAACAGCAGCAGGACATCATCTATACAAATAACATGACATACACAGGATATTCAAGTCAAAAACCACCTAAGTGGAAAAAGTGGCACTCCAAAGTAAATACTGCAAGACAGTGGCTCAGATGTAGTTTCTCATTTTTTGCGAGAACGCTTTCTTATACACAGGAGATTGTGGTCTGCCCCCATCCCAAGTACTGTATATGTATACATATTATGTGCATGTATGGCTGCATGCATGCTCTGTGCATCTGTTAGTGAGCTGGAGAAGTCTCGTAATCGGTATTTGCCTCAAAGAGTTTCTGTCCTTAAATTCATAAAACATTTCCATACTGTCAACTCGGCTTGAACGATGACGATGCCAGGGACAAAGCAAAGTAAGGGGCACTGAGTTAAGATCACAATTATTATTTTAACAGGCCCGCTACAAACGCTTGATAGCATATTTTACATCGGTAAAATGCTGACTTGATTAACCCATTCAATCTGGGAACGCATGGGTCATTTTAGATTTCTTTGGGCTATTCAAAAATACCAGATCTACAAGCTCATAGCGCGGCACCGAGTGCCCCGCTATGAGCTTGTAGATCTGGTATTTTTGAAAAATCGTGACATTTTTGCAAATCTTTGAATATATATATATTTTTAAGCGAACATCTGTAACTCAAATCTTTGCTCCTGGAACAAAACATTTTGAGATGGGGGTCTGCGTCCAAATACATATCACATAGATATTTTCTAAATCCTAACAGTATGTTGCCATATCAGTGGTGCGCCAACTTTTCCATGTCAAGGACCCCATCTCAAAATATGTTGTTCCAGGGACTCTCCCAGAAGCACAGATCAGAGTAATTTTCTTTTCCTTTAAAACATTTCCCGGATTGAATGGGTTAAATTGCAGACGGTGAAGCATTTGCCAAAGAGGCCCTGTGGGCTTTGTCTCACTCACCATGCTGCAAAAGCTCTCCACAAGAACAACTGGCTGATCCGTGGACCATCTTAGAGATGCACATACACGTGCATACAGGCAGCTGTGGCTCAGTAGATGGATCAGCCATTTGGGAACCAGAATGTTCCCGGTAAATCCCCGGCTCTCCGCCTGGCTTTGCATCAAAGTGTCCTTGAGCAAGAACACTGAACCCCTAATTGCTCCCGGTGAGCAGGTGCCTTGCATGGTTGTCTCTGCCGTTCGGTGTGTGAATGTGTGTGAATGTAGCATATTGTAAAGCGCTTTGGATAAAGGCACTATAGAAATGTCCACAACCCACTTGGATGTGACATTTGGCCAGTGTGCTTTGTTGCAGTACATCTCCTTGGTGTGTGTGTGTGTGTGTGTGTGTGTGTGTGTGTGTGTGTGTGTGTGTGTGTGTGTGTGTGTGTGTGTGTGTGTGTGTGTGTGTGTGTGTGTGTGTGTGTGTGTGGTTGGGTGGGGGTGTGGGTGTGTGGGTGTGTTTGTGGGTGTGCGTGCGTGCATGCGTTCATACATATGCGTGTTGGTGGGGTCAGTGTACCTTCACAGTTAAGCAGGTTAAAGTTGGATCCTGGCAAACGTTGATTTGACTAAACGCACTCGCAAATACTCACGCACGCACGCACGCACACCGACACACACACACACACACACACACACACACACACACACACACACACACACACACACACACACACACACACACACCACACACACACACACACACACACACACACACACACACACACACACACACACACACACACACACACACACACACACACACACAGTCTTCATTCTTAACTGTGTAGACCTCTCTCTCCTCCTTATTCTTTCCCCATTAGTATCACACTCATGTAATGACCAAACATCAGTTCCCCAACAGTAATACACAAGGCTCCAAGTTTCACACCGTCGCACCGTTGGCAACAACACTGGCACAGTTGGTTTTACACATGTTAATGAAGTGGTGGAGTTGCCCCGAGTTGGAGCTCTGACAGATTCTTGATGCATTGAACCCTCTGTAATTTGAAACTCAATCGTGATTTAGTTCCTAACCCTGGCTTTTGTGCAGATGAGCTTATTGCTTGTTTAAACACACAGAAGTCGAATTAAATAACATTACTGTTTGTAAAATGCAATGCAAATGTGTTCATATACTGTACTCCGTAAAGATATATTTTCTGCCACTCATTGCTAGGCTCGATCATTGCATCTCTACCGGTATCCATTTTCCTTTTGGTGTTTAGAAATTGAACAAACATTGCCTCTGTTGCAAATTGTATTATGCCCATCTTCAGGGAAGTCACAAATTGCCAAATCATTTCTCACCATTCTGTGATTGTAAACCTCCATCTCTTCTTCAGTTTTAGTTATCATGTTCTCACGATACTTTTCATCTGCCCCCCCCCCCTATCCTCTCCTCCTTCATGCTCTTTAATCCTCTGTTACCCCCCTTCCCTTTGCCCGTTCTCGCTCTTCTCTCTTCCCTCCCTTCTCTCTTTTTTTTCTCCCAGGCAGCAAGCGATGCACGCTGCAAGCGCTGTGTGTGCATGAGCAAGAGCAAGCGGTGTGTGTGCGTGCCTGCGCGTGTGTATGTGACCGTGTGTGTACGCTGCAATTGAGAGAGTGAGAGAGAGAGCGGGAGAGAGAGAGAGAGACGCACACAGCGCGAGCCCCTCACACAGAGCATGCCTCTGCGTCCGGCAGCCGGCAAACATGAGCCACCTAGCCCTCCACGGCAGGAGAATCCACAGCCGCAGCGCACGCTCACGCACACACACCCGCACTCTCACACGCTCGCGCGCGCAGCCAACGGCAGCCAGGGGGCCAGCTCCAACAGCTCCGGCAGCTCCCGGGAAGAGGACAGCGGCGTTCCCGTCTCCGTCTCGTCAGCTCTCCTCCCCGGCGCAGGTCCAGGTCCAGAGCGGAGCCCCAGTGCCAGAGGACCCATGGAGGAGCCCACGGGCAACACGGTGGTCATCCGCATCGGAATCCCAGACCTGCAACAGACGGTAAGGAAGCACCCCCCCCACCCTCTGCTCCGGAGAGAGTGTGAAAGAAAGAGAGAGAGAGAGAGAGGAGTAGAGGGGCTACCTCTGTTGCCTCTCTGCCTCCCTCTTCCTCTGTGCATGAGATCGCTCTTGTCTCTCTTTCTCTGTCTGTCTTCCTTGGCTCTTTCCTTTATCGCTTTGTTGCTTATTTGTTCTTTAATGTCTCCAGTCTTTCTTCCACCACCCCCCACCCCCTCTCCACCCTTCAGACTCCTTTCTTTTCTTACTTGTGTTCTCTCTTTTCCCCTCCCTCTCTCTTTATGTCTGTGGTATGTGTCCTTACTGGCTCTTGTTTGCCCCCCCCCCCCCCCCGACACACACACACACACACACACACACACACACACACACACACACACACACACACACACACACACACACACACACACACACACACACACACTCATGTCGTGCTAATAAATCTACCTCTTCATTAGCCGGGCTGCAGCTGACTTTGACAACTGGCCACTTAGAGTGAGGAGGGAGAGAGAGAGAGAGAGAGAGAGAGAGAGAGAGAGAGAGAGAGAGAGAGAGAGAGAGAGAGAGAGAGAGAGAGAGAGAGAGAGAGAGAGAGAGAGAGAGAGAGAGAGAGAGAGAGAGAGAGAGAGAGAGAGAGAGAGAGAGAGAGAGACAGAGAGAGAGAGAGAGAGACAGAGAGAGGGGGGGAGGCAGAGAGAGACAGAGAGAGAGGGGGGGAGGCAGAGAGAGACAGAGAGAGGGGGGGAGGCAGAGAGAGACAGAGAGAGAGGGGGAGAGGCAGAGAGAGAGAGAGAGAGAGAGAGAGAGAGATACAGAGATAAGTAGAGATAGACTGAGAGAGAGACAGACAGACAGACAGACAGACAGACAGTGTGTGTGTGAGAGAGAGAGAGAGAGAGGGAGAGAGAGAGCGGAGAAAGGCGTCAAGGAAAGAGCAGCCTGTGTGAATTGCTAATTCACAAGGACAGGCACAGAGTTCTCCCTCAACTGTGGAACGCTTTTTATGTCTCTCTGTTCTACAGTATATCTAAAGACACACACACACACACACACACACACACACACACACACACACACACACACACACACACACACACACACACACACACACACACACACACACACACACACACACACACACACACACACACACACACACACACACACACACACGCGCACACACACACACACACACACACACCTTTCTCTCTCTCTCTCTCTCTCTCTCTCTCTCTCTCTCTCTCTCTCTCTCTCTCTCTCTCTCTTCCTCTGGTTCCCTGTCATTCTTTCCTTCTCTCTCTCGCTTTCTCTCCCTTTCTTTCTTTTGACTTTCTGTCTACTGTGTTTTGAGGCAGTCCTGCACTCACCAGAATGAAATGCAGGCCCGTTAGTCTCCCTATAGATGCGGTGTGGGTCTAGCTGTATGCTGTTTGCTGCCTGCTGCAGGCTGACAGATGGACTGAAATACTGCAGAAGCACATTGATGTGGTGTAATACAGCTGGTTCACCCTGTTGCAATGTGTGGACTCTGCCACTCGTCATGATTCAAGTCTGTGTGATCATCACGTAAACCCTGATTTGTACTTATTAGTCGTATGGCGGCACCAAAAACAGGCGATCTACAAAATCTGCTATTTTTGTTTTTTTGTAAGTATAAATGAGGTATAACATGTAGAATGCATTGAATGTATGTGTTTATCAGTTGTCTGTGTGTACAGTACATACAGCATGTGTGTGTGCGTGCTCTCTGTGTGTGCATGCGTGTGGTCTCTATACTGTTGGTGTATGTGCAAGCACGTGCTCTATTTTTGTTTGTGTTAAGTGAAACTGTTAAGTTAGTGTATATAGCCAATGTGTAAATGTATCCATTTGTAAGATAATTTGACTTTATGTGCATGCATGTGTGCGTGTGTGTGTGCGTGCATGCGTGCGTGCGTGCGTCCTTGTGTGTATGGCAGAAGGTGGCAGTGAGATTGGGCAGGTGTTCAGATGCTAATAAGGCAGTGTGTTTTTCAAGCTTGCCCCTCTGGTGAGTCAGACAGCTTCCATGGCGGTACAAAGAGCCCTGCAGATTGACTGAGAGGCTGCAGATGGGGGAGTGTTGGAGTGTTTTCCCAATGCCGTTTATTTGGGTGAAAGGCCATTGTCTGGAACACACATTACCAAATACGCTAACACTGGGCTTCACAAACTCTTCCATGCCAAGGATCACCAAAAAGCCTTAGCCCCCGAGTGTGTCCCCAAGGTTGTAGATTAGTCATTTTTGAAAATTGTTGAAGCCTAAAATGGGGACGCCAGGTTGAATAGTTTATTAGTTTATTCTTTCCATTCTCTACTCCTTTCCATTTGGCCTCCCTGGCACCCCCACTTTGAAAACAAGAAATATCGCCTTTTACAATTGTCACGACAGTGATATCACTGACGCATCCTTGGTATCTTATAAGCAGCTTCGAGCGTATGCCGTTGAGTGTATGGTGTCGCATAACAGTGACGTCACTCACTAATGCTTGGTATCTTTATCCGTCTTCAACTAGCAATGACCGGTACATAACTGTGTTTTTTTGTTTTCGTTTTTTGACGCTTGCGCCACTGAAACACTAACGGGATTATTATTTCATGTCAACATTCAAGTAGAAGTATCAGAAGGTATAACCCAGGTAAAACAATGTGTCACTCACATGCTATAATGATATACTATGAATTGCAGTCCACATCCTTGTTGTGATACGGTGAGCCTTCACATTGCACCGAGTACACATGAATCGTACGCCAGACAACCTTTTCCAGGCGTACCCCTGTTCCATTCCGAATCGATCACCGTTCCATTCGCGTTTTGGACAAAACTGTAGGAGTAATAGCAAAATGTGTCTTATGAAAAAAATACTAAAAATGCTAAATCTCGTCAGGCACAAAAGGTGAAGTGGGCTGGTGTAGTGCCACCATGAGGCAGATTTGAGAAAAAAAATTGGGTGTACTGGGAGTGTGCGTGTAAAGTTTCACACCGATCAGTCCAGCAGTGCCTGAGATTAGCTGCTCAGTTACACACACAGTCAGGGGCAAAAACACCATTTAAATACGTGAAGTCACTCAAATATTCGGCACATCAGTCATTGAAACTCAATTTCTATATCTCCGTCCAATATGTTTGCTCATTTTTGGTATCCACTTTGTTTCTTAGTTGACACTGGAATTCTGCCAATTTTTTATCTGTGCTAAATACACTAATTATACTGTAAGTGTAGGCTAGTGCTAAGCTTGGTAAATAAGCTTGCTAGCGAATAGGAGACTGGTGTTGAAGTACCACCGTCAACTTGATTAGCTGAAACAGGTAAGTATGTGTTGGTGCTGATCGATACGATAAGATACGATAATGCTTTATTGTCAGAAAATCACACTGAAATTTGTCTTGCAACCCAGCATCCATGTATGCAACACATATACAGTACACACATTTGACATGACACAAAAAACAAAAACAAACACAACTAGAAAAAGTGCTCCTCGGAGCACAGGTCTCCGCCAGGTCAGGTAGGCTATTGTAGCCTCCCGGTGGCGCTATAATAGGCCAACGTGAAAAGGGTGCCATTTCTTCTTAGGCCTTGCACGACAATCGGACACTGCATTCATGATTTGAGGCATTTTGTTAAAAACATTTGTTTTGCTAAATTGGACCTGCTGGTGGCGCTATAACAGGCCAATGTTAAAAGGGTTGCATTTGTTCCTCAACATAGTGTGAATGTGCGTGCAAAGGTTGACCGCAATCGGACGGTGCGTTCATGATTTGCGGAATTTTGTTCAAAACAAGCCAATAATGCAAACTTTAGATGTCAATCTTAGCCAATCAGTATGGAATATGAAAAATCAAACACATCCGTTGTGATCACATGACTATAGAGATCATGTGTACCGGGGGGCACGGTGGCGCAGTCGGTAGCGCTGTCGCCTCACAGCTAGAAGGTCCTGGGTTCGATTCCCGCCAGGGACGCTGTGGGCGCTGGGGGTGTGTTCTCTCCTCCACGTCATCGGCGCCCATACCCTAGGTGGGGTTGGTGAAAGGGCCTACTCTGTGTGGAGTTTGCATGTTCTCCCCGTGTCTCCTAGGGTAGTTAATACCCTCACAAAAACATGTAGTAATCCTGGTCACTATACTGCCTCCCCCTGGTCAGCCGGGGCGCCTGATGGAGGAGAAGGGAACTGGTTGGAATAACGTGTTCCTTCCACGCGCTATGTCCAACCAGGGAAACTCCCCCCTGTCGGGTGATAAGAAGCGGCCTGCTTGCTCCTCATGCATTGAAGGAGGCATGAGCTTCAGCTTGGGCTCTCCCTAGGCTGGCAGAGGGTAGGTAGTGCCCAGGATTACATAGGCAATTGGCACTGGGTGAAAAAATGTGGGTTACAAAATCGTGGGATAAAAATTATTTAAAAAAAAAAAAAAAAAAAGAGATCATGTGTACCGATTTGCGTGAAATTTGGATAAAATTGGAAGGAGTAGTATAAAATAATGTGTTTTACATAAGTCGGCCTCCTGGTGGCGCTATAAAAGGCAGATGTGAAAAATGCAGGGCAAAGGTTTTTCCTTGACCTCTAGGGAGTGTGCATACAAAGTTTTACACAGAATGGTGCAGTTATAGCACCACCATGAGGCTGATTTGAAAAAAATCAAATGGTAGTTCTTCCTCGGCTGAATGGGAATGTGCGTGCAAAATTTCACGGAAATTGCATGCTGTGTTCATGATTTGAGACTTTTTGTTCAAAACGGAGCACTCCTGCAAACTTTGGAAGACATTTTTAGCCAATCAGGATGGAATATGAGAAATCTGAAAGACCCGTTTTGTTTAATGCCTATAGAGATACTGTGTACCGACTTGCGTGATTTTTGGACAAAAGCTGTAGGAGTACTGTCAAAAAATATGTTTTGCACAAATCGGCCTCCTGGTGGCGCTATAAAAGGCCCATGAGAAGAATTTGGGGCAAAGGTTCTGAATTGGCATCCAGGGAGTGTGTGTGCACAGTTTCGCTGCGATCAAGACAACGGTGGCAAAGATTAGCTGGTCACAGACGGACGGACGGACACACGGACACACGGACACAAGGACACACGGACGGACGGATGGGGTGGAAAACATACTCTCTCGCCATGCCTTTCGGCCTGGTGGAGACAATTACATGCATACAAACAAAGACAAGAGCAATGTCCACCGCTCAGCCTACCCCTGGCCTAAACTCCCGATTAAGCCTCAATGTTGTCTGATGGACAAAGGACCTCTTCAGTCTCACCTTATTGTATGCTGGAACACTGTATCTCCTTCCTGAAGGCAGCAACCTATATTCTCCCTACGAAACATGGCTAGTGTTTGAAGTGATATTCCTTGCCAACCTTAGCATACTGTTATTATACATAGATGTATGTATGAGCCTCTGAAGTGGTTGTCCAACAATCTTTGAACAAATGTTCAGTTGTTGCAGCAGTTGTGATTGTAAGGCTACAGACAGACATTCATCCATACCAGGTGGTACTACAGTACTGAAGAACACTCATAATAACAGAAGTGAAAAACAAAAGAATAATCTGTCTACTAGCACCAAAAGACAACATTTAATAGGCAGCCGGTGTCCATGATTCTCCTATCTGAGAATACTGAACAAAGGCACATTTTCAAATTGTTGTGCCTGATAAAAAAAGAAGAAAAAAGAATAACTAGAAAAAGGGCTCCTCGGAGCACAGGTCTCCGCCAGGTCACGTCGTTATTGTGGCCTCCTGGTGGCGCTATAATAGGACAATGTGAAAAGGGTAGCATTTCTTCCTCTGCCTAGTGGGAATGAGCGTGCATTCATGATTTGAGGCATTTTGTTGCAAAAATGTGTTTTGCTAAATTAGACCTGCTGGTGGCGCTATAACAGGGCAATGTGAAAAGGGGGTCATTGCGTCCTTGGCCTAGTGGGAATGTGTGTGCAAATTTTCACGGAAATCACACGCTGCGTTCATGATTTGAGACATTTTGTTCAAAACGGACCAATCCTGCCAACTTTGGAAGCCAACCTTAGCCAATCAGGATGTAATATGAAATATCGGACAGATCCGTCTTGATCACATGACTATAGAGGTACTGTGTACCAATTTGCGTGATATTTGGATAAAATCTGTAGGAGTAATATCCAAAAATGTGTTTTGCACAAGTCGGCCTCCTGGTGGCGCTATAACAGGCCCATGTGAAAAATTTGGGGCAGAGGTTCTGCTGTGGCATCGAGGGAGTGTGTGTGTGCAGTTTCACAGCGACTGGGGCAACGGTGGCGGAGATTAGCTGGTAACAGACAGAAGGACGGTCGGACACACACACGGACGGACGGACGGAGGGTAAAACATACTCTCTCGCCATGCCTTCGGCCTGGCGGAGACAATAAACCTGATTTCTTTAATTCATGTTCAGAATTGATCAAAGGGCTATTTCAATGTCTCAGTCAGATTTATCATAATCCATTCCAATTGGCTTCCAAAGTTTACGGGAGTGGTGCCATAAAAAGGAAAAGCCAAAAATCATGAATACATAGTCCGATCTACCCAAATGTGGATCACACATTTTCAAACAACGCAGAGGCAAAAGTGCTTTCACTTTTGCCCATAGGGGCCACCACAAACGCGAAAGTTTGCACCCTCTGTCGTACACCCTCAGCTTGTCCTGATGGCTGCACCCCACAACTGACACGGCCCTGGGTAGGCAACCCAGCCTGGTGCTCCAAGTAGCGCACTTTTCTAGTTTATCCATGTGTTTCTTTAGTTGAACATTGGTTATTATTGGTGAGTGACGAAGCATAATGCTTAGATTTATGCAAACCTTCATCAACTGCAGCATAGAATGAAGTGGGGTTGAAACAGGGATAAATACCTCTATAGTCCCCTCTTCTCTCATTCCCTCTCTCATTTCCTCTCTCTCTCTCTCTCTCTCTCTCTCTCTCTCTCTCTCTCTCTCTCTCTCTCTCTCTCTCTCTCTCTCTCTGTCTCTCTCTCTTTAGCTGTGGCAGTCGCATGATCACATTTAGATGGGCCGCTTGTCACGTGTTTATTTAAGAGCGTGACATTAAGCTGTCCTATTCTCTCAAAATTTCAGAACGGCACTGCAAAGAGATTACACTTTCCATAGACAATCTCTATCTCCTCAGGAAGGCTCAGGTGGCTTAGTTTAAGTGTCCCTTTGATGCACTCTCTAGACATGGATGGGAAGGCCAAGCTAGCTGTGGAGCTCCATTTCTCTCGTTGTTTGCCTCACAGCTGAGTCAAAATACATTGTATCCATTGTATTGTTGCGCTGGCACACTGGGCATTCAGAATGAGTGAAAATGAAATGAATGAAAAATGAGGAGGGAAGGAAAGAAGGACGGACGGAGGGAAGGAAGGGAGGGAGTAAGGAAGCCCCCAAAGGCCCTGTGTATGTGCTCACCCACTTGCATGTCTACAAGCTTTAGACCATAACACAGATTTCCAAGGGACTTAATGTGTTTAGACAGTGTAAAGATAAACAACGAAACACCATTTTAACACCCTGGGAATAACATGGGCATACAGACCGACAGTGAGAGATAGAGGGAGAGAAATAGATGGATAGGGAAACAGACAGAGATTGACAGAAAAAGGAGCAGAGCAGATAATCCCCCCTCACACACACACACACACACACACACACACACACACACACACACACACACACACACACACAGCAGGAACGAGTTGGAGCGTTGACACATGGAGGGTGAATCTTTACTCTAAAGTGGCTTAATATTGAGCACAGCGCCTGGAGCACAATCCAGAGCTGAATTCAGAAAACACTTCATTGGGTTACATTACATTACGCAGACTTTGCAACTGCATTTTAAACACAGTACGACTGACGAAGCACACTGACATGCTGTGTAGTACAGGACACTGGTGCGACAGGACAAGGCAAGACATACATTTATGCTAAATGTGACGGCAGACATAAGACTAAGGCTGTGTCTGAACTCATTCACTGATTCACTACTCCCTATTACCTATATACTATAGGGAGTTCTACTGTATGTAAAGGACTACAGTTTATAGTGAGCTCATTAGCAAAATGAGAAAACAAAAAATATATTTCGGACACTACATCATTGCTGTCACACAAGTAAAACACGCCGGATCAACGTCGCCTGGTGGACCATCCAAAATAAATACCAGCATGGATTTTGGGGATAAATACAGCCTGTTTATGCTGCTCTCTCGCTCTCTCTCCCCTAGTCCTTCTGTCTTTTTTCTTTCAACGCAATGCATCATAGTTAGTGTTTCTCGGTTAGTAATAATCAGTTGTCACTACCGACTCGAAGAAGTTCTATCCTGCTTTTAAATGCAATATGGGGTATGATGTGTATAATACGTATATCACATAATAATTCTCACCATATATTCGGAAACTACAAAATGGCGGACTCACTATGGTTCACTATATAGTAGTAGTGAGTTATTTCGGACACAGTCTAATGCCCAATTTATTCTTGGTATATCTACAGTATACGTAGCGTATCTGAGTTAACCACTTTCAACCTTGCATCCCTATTTTGGGCCATCATAGGTGAATGACTCTGAATGTTTAATTTGTCTTCTTCTCTAAGAGCGAAAATAGCCGAGCATCGGCATCGCAGCGTGACACGTTATATAGGTTTGTATATATGGCATAATTTTAAATTAAATCTTGGTATATTACTGTGTACATACCACATTATTTTCAAGCAGACTAATGGGCAAATTCTACAGTACATGAATACAACAGAATGATAGGGCTGTCTTTTGTAATATGACTCACAAGCTTTTCTAATCATTGGCAACATTCTTCAAATCCCAACCATCCTGAAACCTAATGATCTGATTGGAAGACGGGTGTGTTTCTTCCCAGTGCTGCTAATGGGTGACATTCATCTCTCTTACAATAAGGGAGACTCTAGCAGAAAAGGGTCTGCCCAGCTACTCGTCTGTTCTGTTCTCACTTTTCTTTCTTTATGTTATTATTTGTCTCGACCTTTTTTCTCCCCTGTTCCTCAGTGGTATTTTTGGTGTTTTGTATTCAAGGCTGTTTGTACTGCGCTGATGAGATTGTTACACAATGTGGCAAAAAATGAGAGGTGGAAAGATTTAGCTCAGAAGTCTGAAGTATATGATGTATATACAATATATATGTATATGTATATTTATATATATGTGTGTGTGTGTGTGTGTGTGTGTGTGTGTGTGTGTGTGTGTGTGTGTGTGTATTGCATATAACTAGGTCGGCTGTAAATGGTCAATTTCTTTCTATCATCCCTTCGCTCTGACTCTTTTTACCTTACTTTCAATTTCATTTTCTGTCTCTATTTTCTCTCTCCGCCTCTTTCTTTGGTTTCTTCGAAAGCACCAAGTTGTCTGTCCTTCTTCTACGTGTGTCTGTCTCTGTCTGCAGTACAAACTTCTGATCTGAAATGTATCAGTTGTTTGGTGGTCCGTATTATCTGTCTTCTCAGACCCCCAAGACAGATAGAGGCAGACAGAAAGACAGACACAAAGACTGATGTTCACCCACAACCACACAAATACACACACTCACACACACAAACATAAGTCAGACAGAATGACACAAAGACTGATGTTCACACACATACACATACACACCCACACACACACACACACACACACACACACACACACACACACACACACACACACACACACACACACACACACACACACACACACACACACACACACACACACACACACACACACACACACACACCGTTGTGTTTCTGCACATTCTGTGTTAATTTAACCGTGTGTGCCAAGTGTACACATCAGAGTTAAATTCACACTAAGAACTTTACTGTGTGCTCTCTGGAAAGCCTCTCACGTCCTCCGGCTGCTATTTTTAGCTTCATTCACAGAAGCAGGAGCAGAGGAGGCACGAGACGTGGCTCGCATCTCCCCACCTCCCTCTCCATCTGCCCACCGCACCATCAAACAGATTAAGAGAGGGAGGCCGAAAGAGAGAGAGATGACCCGGCACCGCACATTCCCTGCATCCCTTATCCGATCTCTCTTTCTCCCTTCCCATGCTCCCCTCTCTCTATCCCCAGCTCTCCCTCCATCTGTTTCGTCTGATGTCGCCAAGATAGAGAGACACAGACAGAGCGGAAAATCAGGAACAGAGGCAGGGAGCAAGCTTTAATTTTCAAGCACACTTGGCGGCAAGGCAAGTGGAACCAGAATGTATTGTTTCGTATTAACGCTAAACCACTGCCGTCAGGTCTGTTGAAATCATACAAAATGTGACCGGACACAACGATTGTCTGAATCATTTTGAAATCTCACAACATTTGTATTCCCTCTGTTTTATTTTAGTGAAACATTTAAAATGTTTGACAAAGGAAAGTGTAAAGACTCTTGGTTGGTCAGCTATCCCACAATTCATTGCATGTCAAAAGCTGGAGGTCTGACAGGTCATTCCAGGCTGATAGATCTGTCCCATCATGCCTTGATGCTTTGGGGTAGGAGAGTTTATTTGTGGTGAGTAGGGAGCTGTGATTGGCCAGGATAATTGATCTGTCATTTAGTTGCATAGATAAGTCTGAGTACTTAAATGACAGCACAAAGTATAAATAAGTAAGTAAAGAATGGAACAGAAAACTGCATTTGCACAATAAAGGTTAAAAGTACATACATTAAGGATAATGAAGTATTTATTGTAGTGCCAATTGCTGGTATCACCACTACTCCCACTGTAGCCTACTGTACCTGATTGTGATCAGTTTGCATTGTAAAGCCTGGTGAATGATTCAAGCCCCCAATATCTACTGTGTTCTCTAACAAGGGACACACCATGGTTGGATCAAAGTTCACATAAACGTGATTGTAGCTACTGCCTTCCTTAACAATGGCCAAACACCACTGTGTTTAGGTTTAGATCAAGTTAACCTGCCCAGTAGCAGCAGGTTAGTTTTAGGTCATGAGTTGTTATAGCAACAGACACAGACATACCTGTGAATCTTGTTCTTGGAAAGGAAAATCCAGGATTTCCCTAAATTTAAACTAAACTTGCTAATTCTGCCTTGTAGAATACACCTCAGCTACAGTATCTATAGCCACACTGACAATTACTCAGCATTAAACTATTTTTTTGCATTGGCAGTAGCATCTGTGACATTCTACAGTGGCTCTTGACTTTGTCAATATCAAGTAGTCCTACAAGTCGCTCCCACTCACATACATCCCATGCGCTACTTTCAATCAGTTCCTTGATACGTTGTACAGGTATCAAAGATGTACTATAAGTGATCAGCTGATCAGTTATCAGGGTAGGCTACTCTAATGACCTCCTCTCAGGTTTCCCCCAAAAAGACAGCTACAGCTCATTTAGAATGCAGCTGCTAAGGCGCTTGGGTGGCGCAGTGGTAAAGTATTTGCCCACTGAGGTCGTGGGTTCAAGTGGTGCAATCGGCTTTGTCAAGTGTCTACAAGAACACAATTGGCCTGTGTTCGGGAGAGTGATAATTGTCACTGCACGTAATCCTACGGGAGGTAGGATTACGTGCAGTGATCCACCTCCTACTGAGGTGGATCCTGTCAGCAGGGCGTGTTGGGGCGGGAGGAGTAGGATGTCCTCCTGGTGGGGGCTCCTCACTGTCAGGTGAGTCAATGGGATACAACAGTAGTGACAACCCAGAAATGTGTGTGGGGAGGAATCTATTGGCATAACGACTACATTGGGGAGAAAAATGGGTAAAAAGCAGGGGAGTTTCAGGTTATCCGGGACCGAGAATTAACTGTTCCCAGAGGGAAAACAAAGCATAGTGACACAGCATTTTGTTATTATGTCACACACTAGAATTTGTAGAGTTCGACATCAACGTGCCACTGCCGATGTGACAGATATGGCCATAATGGAGATCTGTGTGTCTGTCAGTCCTTGTCCCTTGGGCTATTTACATTCATGCACGTTAAGCTTCATTTAAAGGGTGTCGCTTGCCCTCCAGAAGCTTGTACTGTAGGTCTGTTCGTTTTGGCGAGCAACACCGTCGTATGACGCAGTACAAAAGGTGGCACACACATACTGTACTTGCACGTACACACTGGTGTCTCCCTCTATTCTATTCTATTCTATTGGGCTTTATTCTCCCCCCCCCCCCCTCTCTCTCTCTCTCTCTCTCTCTCTCTCTCTCTCTCTCTCTCTTTCTACCCCCCCTATCTCTCTACTTTGGTCCCAAACAAGATACTGTATGTTGAAAACTACTGGCTGGATTGCTATGGCATTTACCTTCTACCTATCCTCGAGACCATAATATCAACATAGTCTGAAAAAAGGACACCAGATGAGAAGCGAGGTCTGGTCTAATACAGACCAATTACACCTTCACTCCCGACCCTCACTCCAATTGATCCCCAACTTTAATCCTCACACATCTACCATGAAAACGGACTCTTCCTTTCTGAAGAGGGGACCATAGACTAGAGTATAGTGTATTTTGCCGCATTGTGCAATCACTGGAACAGGTCAAACTTTTCTCTCTGCAGTAACTGCATTTTCAACAGGCTCGACGGCACTGTATGCTATTGATATTTATAAAACAAGGCATGGTCTTTGTTGTACCATCGAGCCAAAACATCAGCCAATTACGTAACATTGAATAGAGACTAGCGAATTCTCATTTAACTCTGTGATTGCTGTATGGATCCTGCATTACGGCTATTCTACATTCTATCGTATTAGCTAAGCTTCAGGTTCAGGTTCAACTTTATTGTCAACAATACCAATTACAAGTAAAAGGCACGTGAAATTCATTGTGAGCTAAAAACCAATACAGCAGCTACAGTCTCAAGAGTACCACATTAAAGGCTCAGTGTCAAAAGTGATCTATGTTAAAAACTAAGCTGCTTAAATGAATAAACAATCTATATTAAGATATAAACTACCTAATAGTGCAAAATAGCTCAAGTGCAAACTGAATTGTCATAGGTCCAATACATTAGCCACAGACATGTGGCTATATATAGTCTGGGCCATGTAATGTTCATTGTGTGTTCATAAGTCTGATTACCTCTTTTTACCCTCTCACTGGTCTCTCTCTCTCTGATGGCCAGTCAGAGGTTTTGTTTCGGTACACCACTGGCCTGAGTATCCACTGTGTCCATGCCCAGACAGGGCTTTAATATCGATTAAAGCACTTGATTTGAGCCTGTGAGGTTGTCCTGGTTTCTGATGAGGGATACATCCAGTAGCTAGGCTGTGAGAGGATTCAGTGTGGCAGTACAGTGAAAATAAAGCAGTTATAGTACAGTAGCACAAATTCTCAGAGAGGCTTTGAACAACACTGCCTTGTAGTCAATAAGATAATACTCTACCTTGCTGCCAATGGGACAAGAGACCCCCAGGCAATTTACACTCGCATTGAGCTGCACTGCTGTGCTGCAATCCACTTAATAGCAGGGGTGATCAGCCTCTCATGGCTACATCTGCAGTGCATAGACTGTCTGAGCTACTCACTCCTTTAACCACATTTCGCTTCGTCTGCCCCCACACTACCCCTTCCTCTGCTCTTTCCCATCAACTGTCTGTTCACCACAATCTAATGCTTGTGTTGTCATTGCCAAAAGAGGGGTAGGGCAAGGCAGTTTTATTTGTTTAGCACATTTCAACAACAAGGCAATTCAATGTGCTTTACACAGAACATCAAGCAAAGGAAACACAATTATAAAATGTAATTTGGATGCATAAAACAAAATACGTAAAAATTCAGTTACAGTGCAGAAAATAAAAGAGAAAAATAAAAGTAACTCAATCAAAGGCAGCGGTAGACAGAAAGGTCTTTAGTTGTGTTTTAAAAGAAATAATGGTGGCAGCAGACCTGCAGTTTTCTTGGGAGTCTGTTCTAAATAGTGCGTACCAAAAAATCCTGAAGGGGGCGTCAACAAGTGTAATTTGGTAGCCGGACATCTTGGTGGGGTATAAACAGGTTGACTTACAGTAACATTGACCCCCACCAGTATGTCTGCAGCTACTATGCCACGCCCCCCGTGGTGACGACACGTTGGCAAGCACTATATGTGGTGCATAAAAGCTAAATGCTGCTTCCCCACGTTCATTTTTGGTTTTAGGTACAGAAAGCAGACCTTTCCCCGATGACCTGAGAGGTCTGGATGGTTCATGATATCGTAAAAGATCAGAAATGTATTCTGGCCCTAAACCATTCAAAGCTCTATAGACCAACAGTAGTATTTTGAAATCAATTATTTGACACACAGGGAAGTGTAAGGATTTAAGAACTGGAGGACTCGAGCAGCAGCGTTCCGAATCAACTACAGTAGTCAAGTCTACTGAAGACCTTTAACCCGTGCTATATTTTTTAGGTGATAGTAGGCTGACTTTGTGATTGTATTCAATCCGGGAAAGCATCTGTCATTTTAGATTTTAGCTATAACCATTATTTTATACTTTGGCTATTCGAAAATAGCAGATATACAAGCTCAGGGCACATCACCGAGTTCTGCGCTATGAGTTTGGATCTGCTATTTTTTTTTAAATCGTGAACATTTGTGCAAATCTTTGAATATATATTTTAAAGCGAACATTTGTAACTCAAATCTTTGCTGCTGGGGGTCCCTGGAAGAAAACATTTTGAGATGGAAGTCGGCCGCCAAATACATTGACATGAAAAAAATTGAGCACCATTGATATAGCAACGTATACGTTTTTCAGAAACCAGTAAGGATTTAGGAGACATTTGTAGATGCGTTCCCGGATTGAATGGGTTAATGTGGCTGTTTAAATTTAGGTCTGAGTCCATGACTACACCAAGGTTTTTGACTAGGCTAGAGGTTTTTAACATTACCGATTGGAGCGCTGACTTTTAACGCAGCACTGAGGTGTAGTAATACTAAGACTGAAATTTGCCACTATCTGTTTTTAACACATTGACTGCCAGAGTTTATTCCAAATTTACCCCCTTGGCTGCCAGCGATTTGCGTGTTTTTTTGTTTTCTCTATTATCTTATTTAAATGCATTTAAGTTTCTCAGGCCATGGTTTTGAACACATACGACGATCGACCAGCAGAGCGCAGCAAAATGACACCCTCGATGACTCGCTGACTCGCCCCCCCCCCTCCCTCCAGGCTCAAACAGTCAAAACAACATGAACCGGATGTGATTGTCTTCGACAATCTCTGATCGGCTTGTGATACGATGTGATACACGACGACGATGCCTGATCGTCACCCGGACCAAAGAAAATAAAAGGGGAGCTTTCCCTTTGTATTTTATAGCGTGTCCAAAAAAGGGGTTTTCTCTATTCTGGACGAAAATGACCGGAGAAAAACGATGTGACCCGGAAACGATTTTTTTTTTTTACATCCGGCTTCGGGTGAGTGTGACGTAGGCGGAAAACGAAAGTGATGATGAAAAGTAAACAGACCCGCGCGATCACAGATGAAACCAATGAAAATACGTATTATCGAGTTAACTCGATCTAGGCAGTCGAGCGCTGGATACGTAATATCGAGTTAACTCGATCTAGGCAGTCGATGTGTTAAGTGGATGTCATTGAAAAGTTAACGTTGACAAGAGCAGTCTCAGTGCTGTGGTGTGGTCGAAAACCTGACTGGAAGATATCAAGGCCATTTTTAGTGTTAAGAAGCTGTTAAAAAATACATATTTTTCCAGTTATTTTACTTAGAAATGGGATGTTTGATATGGGCCTATAATAGTTTAATAGTGATGTTAAGGGGCAACAAAATCACGACCAACTTTAGTGCTTCAACCATTACCTGTATATCGTTGCTGTCGGGCAGAAACCTCTCATCACCATATTTTAAATAATCAAGTAGGGCGTAAATTAACGCCCTACTTGATCATACTACAGCGTCACACAAAAGCATAAAAATCAGCAGATAAACAAGCTCGAAACGCAGCACAAAAGGGCCGTGGTTAAGGTCAGAAGAATGATCAAAAAGATGTAAACGTCCCCATTCACCTTGTCTTCCTAGTCTTGTCATTTCATATTTTATTATGAGTTATTATTTTCTGTTGCCTAACTTGGTTGTTATGGCTGAATATCTGCAGAGAGCAAATGGAAGCCAGCTAGCCTTTGCTTAAAGCTGCAATCCATGCTTGTCATATGTGGACATTGGTCTTGTGAGCTTCAGGCAATACTACTTGTCAACCAGTAGGTGTCCCACCAAACACTGGTGTTGGGTGAGTCTAGAGTCTAAATTTCTCAATGCAGATGTGCTAAAACACTACCATATTGGTTAAAATAATGTTTTACTCATTAAAAAAAGTTCCGGATTGCAGCTTTAATGTGTGCTTCATAGTCATGGTTCCTTTGACAGCCGTGATGACACATTTCAAACTACTTATGATGTGCATGGTATCTGTGCTCATTCTCACTGTGTGTGTGTGTGTGTGTGTGTGTGTGTGTGTGTGTGTGTGTGTGTGTGTGTGTGTGTGTGTGTGTGTGTGTGTGTGTGTGTGTGTGTGTGTGTGTGTGTGTGTGTGTGTGTGTGTGTGTGTGTGTGTGTGTGTGTTTATAACTCCCGATGACAGGCATTAACTGTAGGTCTGGTTGGCATATGCTGTTTCGCCTGTCGACAATAATGGACAAGAGTACTTTAATCGCTGTTTAAGGTGTGGGTGTATGTGTGTGTGTTTCTGTGCTTGTGTGTTAAAAATAAGAGTGATAAGAGAAAGTTGTCCTTCAGTTTAGATTTTAAGCCAAATGTATTCTTCATTGTATGATACTGAAAACTAATTCTCAACAAAAAAATATGATTAGGACTGGGCGATGTGACTTCAAATCAAATTCATGATTATTTCAAACATTTGCCTCGGATTACAGTTAATGAACAATTACTTTATACACTTTTACACTGCCAAGGTGTACTGTAAATGCTATTGTATTTTACATTTACTTTTGTCTCAAAAAATGTGTTAATTTCCTGAAGATTATAAAGCATTTCTCTTATTTCATGCATTTTCGAATTTGCCATTTCATTTGAATTATGGCATCTATTCGCTTCCATAAAATAGTACAGGCTCACTATGCATGCCACAGCAAAGTATGATGCAGGACTTACGTGGTTAATCAGAGTAAGCGATTTAGTCGATTATAACAAATCTATTAGAATAAATGAGTTCATAGCATTTCTCTCACTAGTTATACTGAAACTCTAGCTCTGCGAACCCCTCTTTGCAGAAGTTATTGTAATATTTAAAGTCCTGCTTATTATTGTAAGCCTATATAATAAGTGTTACAAGCATCAGGGCATTAATTCACTCGTTGTGATGCATTGTGAGCTTGGAGATCCATTGTCAGCGTAGCCCCATTTGGAACCTCTCCCTCCGCAGCGATTGGAGCTATTGTCTGCTGTTCGGACAAAACTCCTAACTCCTCTTGAGCTGGATTTGGGTAAAGTGTTGATAATTTAATGACACATGCAAGTATCTGACAATATTGTCATCAAAGTTGGTGTAGTGACTTTATATTATAAATGTATGTAGGTTCATTGCCCAGACCTATATTGTTTTGTAGAAAATCTATCATTTTCATCGAGACACACGGTTTTACAGTGAGGTATACATTTAATCAACGATGCATGCGCATTATCTACATACTGTATGCATATATGTAAGTGCATGCCTGAATTTCTGTACGATATGATATATCGCAATAAGTTAACGATTTTCGCAGTAAATAATTGCCAAAAGTGTAATTAAAAAATCTATTGCTCACGGCGTTCGCTGCTTCTGGAAATTAACCAAACTAATCCGTCCTTGTGTCAGTTATAAATTTCCTGCTGACGAAAGTAGCTGCTGTGTTGTGAGAGAGCAATGAATCAAGTTTAGTAGTACTCAAAAGCAGTGTCTGTCACTCAGTGTCCGACAGTCTAAGCTCTAAATCAGTGGTTCTCAAAGTGTAGTCCGGGGACCCCAGGGGTCCTTGAGGGGGTTCCAGGGGGTCCCAAGCAAAATGAGTCGGTAAAGCATCAAAATCAGTCACTTTAACCATACATCAGCTATTATAGTTGAAAGCTTGCAGATCTGCAATTCTTGCAGGGGGTTGGCCAGTTGCCATAATGTTCTTCTTTTTTATACCTAATTAATCCCACAGGGGGACTTCAGTTTTCAACTTCACCCAGCTGGGTGCTACCCACAGAGGAGCGCGGAGGGGGGAGCAAGTTAAGTGTCTTGCTCAGGGACACTTCGACACATTGCTAAGGGCTGGAATCGTACTTAGGACCTGGCAGGCTCTCTCTAACCATTCAGCTATGGCCGCCCAATAATATAATATAATAATAATATAACAATAATATAGCCCACCATAAAATATGTACTGTAGGTGATATTTCTTGTTCAAAAGTTAGAGCTCTATTCCCATAATAATCATTGCTATAGAGTGTTGTTTTTCTTTCAGTAACAGGAGTCTCCCTCTCTTTCCAGCTCTTTAGTAAACAGTAAATACATTTTAAATAGATACAGTAGATAGATACGGTAGCTTTATTGTCATTCATACATAAAATGCATTATTGAAAGAAATTCTGTTCCACTAGCTTACTGAAATCTAAAACTAATCTAATTAAAAAAAAAAAAATACTAAAATCACCACTAATAAAATCACTGTCAGTTCATAATGAGACAACATTTTTGAATGTATTGTGTTCCACTACAGTAACTTACAATTTCACTCTTTATCCTGTATCCTGTATGAGGTCTCTTTGCTGAGAGGATGAAATTGGTATCCCGACCTGAAAATTAATTGTCTGTTAACTAAAGAGCTGGAGAATTGGGGAGACCGCTGTTACTGGACAGAACACTCTGTAGCAATAATTGCTAAGGGAATACAAACCTATTTCACTTAAAAATAATCACTTTCAGCACCTTTAATTTAACTCTACTAATTAATTTAACTTAAAGGAGAATTTTGGACTAACTTTTTCTTAGTCCAAAATCGGGTTCACCACAGCTTAAAACGTGCGCGGATAGGCCTTGCGCTAGATCACATATTTTAATAGCTTTTTTTTTTTTTTTTTGTGAGATCTGACGTTCATAGTGACAGAACAGAAGTCTCGCTAGACGAGATTGAAATCTCGAGATTTCAATCTCGTCTAGCGAGACTTAGGTTTTTTTTTTTTTTTTGGTTGCATAGTGTTTTGTCACTATGAACAGATCTCACAAAAAAAAGGGGAAAAAAGCTATTAAAATATGTGGTCTAACACAAGGCCTATCCGCGCACGTTTTAAGCTGTGGCGGACCCGGGATGGAGTTATGAATTTTTTCTACTGTACCATTCATCCTAAGATATCATAACATCATAGAAAAGGTAAGAAAAACTTAGTCCAAAATTCTCCTTTAAGAGTTTTACACCCTCAGAGTTAAACTTAGTTTTAGTGTGTAGTGCCGTGGTGTGTGTATGTGTATGTGTATGTGTATGTGTATGTGTATGTGTATGTGTATGTGTATGTGTATGTGTACACTGCGTTCGCGTTTGTAATAGATGAGTAATGATGTGTGAGATTGATTGTTCTCTAAGTGGTTCCTCTAGCCAGGGTGCCTGATAGCTGACTCGAGCAATCTCAATATAATGTGTTGTGTGTGTGTGTGTGTGTGTGTGTGCGCACACTCACGTGTGCGCGTGTGTGTGTGCGTGTGTGTGTGCGCACGTGTGTGTGTGTGTGTGTCTGTGTGTGTGGGCTATATTTTTGTGCCACATGGTTGAACATTTAAACTCCCCAGTGTGAATTTACAAGCATAACTTAGGGAGGTCATGCGCATGCAAAAGTTCACTTGTCTGAACAAGCGATGGAATGATACAGAGATGCTTGTCTTGTTTCATTGAGTCAAGGATGCTACTTCTCTGTTGCTGCTTTAAGGAAAGTTTTTACATTTATTAATCCTAGAGGATAAATTTGTTTCTTCTAGTATCCCAAATTTCACCCACACCCAACAGTGCTCAATCAGCGAGAGAAAGGTGGAGAGAGGGAGGGACTGAGAGAGGGAGAGAAACAGATAGTAGGGAGAGAGCCTATTTCACCCACACAAATGTTGGGTGCCTAAACCTTAACACACTGATCGATGCAATGCAATGCGTTGTCAGCGCAATAACCCAGGGACCGGCAGGCAAGCTGCTTGTAAAATAATTCAACAAAATTGACAGTATGACAGTAAGATCTCAAGAGTCCTAAGTACAATGTTAACGTTAACTTCACCAAGGAAATATGAAGCTAGATAAGTTCAAAGTACAACAAAGAATGCTCTGCATTCAATTGTGCACAGAATGTAGACAAAATGTACAGACATATGCGATATGCATACCATTGCTGAGAAAGATATAATGTTTTAAAATAGTCAAATATGTTTGCCTAAAGAAACGAAATCCCCCTTTGGGATTAATAGATCTTCTCTAGTCTTGTCTTGTCTTGTCTTGTCTTGTCTTGTCTTGTCTTGTCTTGTCTTCTTCCCTCTTCTCTTCTCTTCTCTTCTCTTCTCTTCTCTTCTCTTCTCTTCTCTTCTCTTCTCTTCTCTTCTCTTCTCTTCTCTTCTCTTCTCTTCTCTTCTCTTCTCTTCTCTTCTCTTCTCTTCTCTTCTCTTCTCTTCTCTTCTGAGATCTTGCTCAGTCCTTGGGGATGGGAAGCTCAGTGAGTGTGTACACCCCACTTTAACATTATGTACACCACATTTACATACAGTATGTATGTCACTCCCCGGGAGAGCTTTGGCATGCAAAATAATGCACATAAAGACACCCATTCAATCGTCCATGCCCATTTATTAATAAGGATGTTGCCTCTTTTTGCACACTGGATTTAACACATTAGGTATTTAATTCAGTATGTATAACATATGATTGAGCATAGTGTTACAGGCCAATCCATAACCCAGGTTTAATACTATAATTTATGGCTCTCGTTTTAATGTCTATGCCGGGCTTCCGGCCTTATGGATTGACGTGTATACTTATTTGTGTTACAACCTAAAATCATATCACCCCTACACTAGCATCCGGTTGTACACAAATGTATTGTATGATCTTCGCATTTCCAAACACAGATACAGTATACAACTGTAGTGATTACCTTACCAGTAGTGGTGGACTAAGTACATGTACTCAAGTACTGTACTTAAAGGGCAAGACCACTTTGGTAGAGGTTTGGGTTGTGTAGTTACCTTGCCATCATGTAACTCCAAAGGTGGGCAAGAAATAAAAAATAATTGCTCCATTGATTAGAAATTGATAATTCAAAATATGCTCCTCATTGACTTACATTGTATGGTAAAACTGCTCTCAAAGTCACTCTTTTAGCACAAAAACGAACGCAAACAAAGTTGATTCAGACAATATAGAACATCACCAAACCCAGTACTGTTTTTTTTTTTAATAAAAATGTCAACTTCCTGTTGATTTTGCCATTTTTAATAAGTAGAAAACCCGGACTGGATCGGCGGATCCGGATCCGGATCTTCAAATAGTAAAATCAACAGGAAGTTGACATTTTTATTAAAAAAACAAACAGTACTGGGTTTGGTGATGTTCTATATTGTCTGAATCAGCTATGTTTGGGTTCATTTATGTGCTAAAAGAGTGACTTTGAGAGCTGTTTTACCGTACAATGTAAGTCAATGAGGAGCATAATTTGAATTATCAATTTCTAATCAATGGAGCAATTATTTTTGATTTCTTGCCCACCTTTGGAGTTACATCATGGCAAGGTAACTACACAACCCAAACCTCTACCAAAGTGGTCTTACCCTTTAAGTGGACTTTCTAGGTATTTATACTCTACTGGAGTATTTTCAATTTTCAATACTTTTACTTCTACTCCACTACATGTCAGAGGCAAATATTGTAATAACTTTAATGACTAGTTACTTTGCAGATTTTTATTATTATTACAAAACATACATTAAACACTTCAGCCCTATATACTTTGGCTGTTTGAAAATATCCAATCTACATAAAGTACAAGCTCACAATGCGTTGCGATGCGACGCGTTGTACTTTTGGTACTTTAAGTATATTTTGATGCCAACACTTCTGTACTTTTACTAGTATTTCTACATGATGGTATTGATACTTTTGGTACTTTTTGTACTTTGTTGTTTCAGGATGCTGTTGTGCTGGCACATCGCTCTGTTATCGTTTGGCGTCCTCCACTTGACTCAGACAACTCTGGTCTCTTTTTTTTGCTCCTAATTTGAGCATGAATCTAAAGGGTCCTTCAAATTGTTTGTGATATTTGCGATGCGTATATTGTGGTTTATTTGTTCATATTGCATTTTAGTGGCACAAGTCGAAGCATGTCCTTTGAGTCTACGACCTACTGTATGGTTCAAGACTTACAGTATAGTGCTCGCCAACGTGTCGTCACCGTGGGGGGGCGTGGCATAGTAGCTGCAGACATACTGGTGGGGGTCAATGTTAAGTCAACCTGTTTATCCCCCATCAAGATGTCCGCCGCTACCAAATGACACTTGTTGACGCCCCCTTCTGGATTTTTGGCACGCACTATAGGTCGAAATGTAAAGTGGGCTGTTGTGCTGTCACCATGGCCATCATGAGGCCGATTTACAAAATATTCGGGGATTGAGTTTCTTGGCCTACTGGCAATGATCGGTCTAGTACTTTGCGAGATTAGCTGTGGGCACACACACGCACGCACGCACGCACACACACACACACACACACACACACACACACACACACACACACACACACACACACACACACACACACACACACACACACACACACACACACACACACACACACACGCGCACACACGCGCAGAGATAATAAAAATACGATACATCGGCCTAGACCGTGGCGTCGCGGTCTAGGCACCCTGGTTGCAAATCCTTAATAGCAGTGTGCCGCGGGTTCGCGTCCCGTTCCCGTCGGCCTTTCCTGCATGTCTTCCCCCCATCTCTCTCCCCATTCTTCCTGTCAGACTACTTTCCCTGTCCCTCTCCAATAAAAAAACAATAAAAAAATACCAAAAACAAATCTTTAAAAAAAAAAAAAAATACGATACATCATGCAGCCCTATCAATGCTGCAATGTTAAAGGTGTCTTTGATTAACATCTCTGGCCCCTCAGCGGACTCAAAACTGATGATATGCAAATCCAACGAAGCAGAAAACTGAAGTTTAGGGAAAAAAAGGCTGCTCAGAGAAGCATGGCGTCACTGTCTACTCTGGAATGCAGATCGTGTCCTTCTGTGGAATATTACAACCTTTGGGGTGAATGCAGTGTAGTGTTGCACCTGTCCACTGTGGCTTCTTAAGATGCATGGTAGTCCTCTGTGTCGTGTCGCCTTGGTGCTGGGCAGGAAGATGCACACAGATATGTTTTCGTTTAAAATGCTAGGAGGAGGCTCTCCGTGTTTTATTTGTGTGAGAAAGCTAGAGAAAGGGGTTGGGGGACTTTTCTATGTGTGTGCGACAGTGCATGGCTGACAGTGTATGTCTGTAAGCCTGTATACATGTGTGTGTATTAGTGTCTACATGTTTAAGTGGCAGCTATTGTTGAAGCTCCCCAATGCTTCATCTTGTTTTATCCATATGTAATGACTTGATCTACAAGCTCACAAGCTTGTAGATCGGCTATTTTAATATGAATTTTAATATAAAAATAAGAACTTAAATGTCCCCCCATTTGAGAAAAATGCACTCTGGGATAGCATCTGAGGTGTTTTGTTTTAACCAAAATATGAAATTTGATATTTTGAACATGATTTCGGAGACTGTGACATCATTGTACAGAATGTCAGTTATTCCTGAGCCCATGTTTCCTGTAGTGCCAGTCAGACTCCAGCTGATGCTCTAAGGTGTCAGTTATCTTGTCTACCAGCACTTCCACAGTGAAGGGCACCATGACACTCCTGCAATAACTTTCAAAGATATGTAAACTAACCTGACCCTGCCAGATGGGGCTCAATGTGTTCAACAATGTGTGGAGCAAGCTTCTTGGATCTGGTAGCGTCAGGTTATATGTAAACACCATCTAACAACATAAATATTTGCAGACACAATACAAATGACTATTTACCTAATACAGGTTAAAACAAATGTATAAAGAACTAAAGAAATGAAAGAAACAAAAACAACTCCAGTCACACCCCTCTCTCTTCCCTGACCACTTGGTACAGTCTGACTAGTTGTTTGACAGTCTCAACACAACAAGGTGATTGACATCAGCTGGAGGAGAAGGTCTGACTGGAGACCAAGGTCCATTGGTTCATTGAAGACCAAGGGAGGTAAATTAAGGAAGGGACGTGCTGGACTTGGTGGGCACCAACTCAAACTGGCAATGATGGACAGTCTCACGATACTTTTGCACGCTCATAAACGTACTTTTTCCTCTTTAGATACCTCTATTAAATTATACAGTTTACATATCGAAAAGCAACACAGCAGAAAACAATGTGTGATAAGTCTTCTTTTATTTTCCTGGACTGAGTATTTTACAAAGGTCTCAATCATTCAGAAATAGTGATTATTTATAAGCTGGTCCACCTGGCTGGCTGGCTCTCATTGACTGCAATGCATTCCACTGAACTCCCGGCTGCAGTTTGCCACCCAGTACGACAAATCTGCTAGCTGGAATCAGGGCCGGATTAACCCTTTGTGGTGCCCTGTGCCACGACTCGTGTTGGTGGCCCCCTGGACCGGTCAGCGGAGAGGCTGACAAACCGGTGACAAACGGTTCCTCCGGACCGCTTTGTCAGCATTTCTGCGCTTTTCCGCGATAGTTCTGTCTTCTTTCACTTTCTCCACGCTGTCCATGTTTGGTGCCCCCCCCCCAAGGTTGGTGCCCTGTGCTTCAGCACCTAAAGCCCTTCCGTTAAGCTGGCACTGGCTGGAATTGCTGGATAGAGAAAATGATGTCCGTGTCCCTTCCTTAATTTACCTTCCTTGCTGTAGTCCAGGAAGAACTGACATTCTGTATGATGATGTCACAGTCACTGTCACATCATGTTCAAAATATAAAAACACAAAACACACATGTTTATTATGTCCTCAACTTAATTAAAATAGGGTTTGGGTGCAAGATGGGAAAAGTTGCCCTTTACGGCACAATGGTGTCGCCCAGATTAACCTATTTTCAACTGAAAAACACAACATTTAAGGCTTACGGTCAGAAGGTCACAGAATGTGATCATTATGTGGCTATAAAGTAATGTGATTTATTATTTGTTTTCTAAATCATCAACCTGTACATTTTCGGATCATTTATTCGTCACACTCCCAGTGTAAAGACCTTATAAGCTCCAGCAATTGAACAATTTCTATACATACAGTATGGCTGTGCATTGACATTACTAATAGCTTATACTGCTAATGATGTCGGTGATGATATGACCCAGTTTCTTCCTTTTAAATGTGTTTTCTAACAACAGACTGGGTAATGTACAAGATGAACCTTGTGGGTGGAGAGTTCACAGCAAATAATAAAACAATATGTAGCACCTTTCATGCAAAGAATATGGCTCAACATGCTTTACAAGCATCACTAGAAAGAAAAAACTATTTAAAACACTGATCACCTGACAATACAAAACCATTGGTCTTTTAAAAAGATAGAAATTAGCACACAAAAATAAGAAGTACGTGCTGTAATTAAACAGCTTTCCAGCAGCTTACACACTTGATAGAATCAACAATATCAGCAGGAAAGGGGCTGTATCGTGGCCAAGCGCTCAATGTGAAGCGACTGCCAGTGTCCAGCAAGCAGTGCTTAAAGCGTGTCAGGTCCTCAGTCTGCAGATAAGAGATAAGCGTCCAGTGAATCTCAGCGTTGAAGAGCTGCTGCATGAAGCTGCCTCTGCCTTTCCGATTCTCATCTAAATCCCTCACTGTTTTTCTTGGTCTCCTCCTCTCAAACTCTTTATCCATGACTTCCAATTGCATGGCTGCAAAAAGTGATACGCTGTATAGTACAGTGTCTTTCCATGCCCTTGAGTGTTTTACTGCTTCGTCAACAGGATACTCTTTTGGGGATGTATTTTTTGCTGTTTGTCAAATGGAGAAAAACGCGTTTCCAGCTTGCCCGGCATTGACGATTTTATTTTGTTGAAAAAGGTCGGAACTCTGACGTCACTTTGACTCAGCCATAACCATATAAGGAGTTCCCAATGCAGCTACGCCCAAATATGGAGTGTGTTGTCTAATGCGTTGCCGTGGCATCAGCCGCAAACAAACCAGTCAGCTCCATTATGGGCACAAAAGGGGGCATGCCCATATATGGCCATATACTGATGACATCAGCGATCTCCATATGGCCGTAGCAGCCTGAACCTCTAGTAGTAGGACATTTACGAAGAGCTTTGTAAATGAGGTTGAATCTTTTGCAAATTACTTATTGATTTTTTATTTTTATTTTCATGATATCACAGGTGTTCACAGTTCAGGACTCTAGCATTTCCATGTGGGCTTCTTCATGTTCTTCATGATTGGTTCATTGAACGTTGTTTAATAGATTGATTAGTCCAGCTTCCAGACCAGGGGTGTTTATGGTCTCATGGGAGTTCATTCATTTGTGCACAAAGCCTGCCCATTGAAGCAATATTTTTTAACCAGAGTGGTCAATCTACTCCACTTTGGCATCATTGCTTAATTCAGTGGCTCTCTGAGGATAGTGTAGGGATTCAGGGAAGGATTGAATCCCATTTTAGTATTCATTTTAAGTATTCATTTTATTTATTTATTTATTATGTGTTTTAAAAAAAAAAAAAATTATTTTCTTGTGTGTCTGTGTGTGGGTCTTGATGGTTAGCCCATTAACTAGAATGAATTAATTATCTCTCTCTCTCTCTCTACTTGTCTCTGTGGTGTCTGTGTATTTGTGAAACAGTTCAGGTTCAGGCCCTTCAGGTGACCAGGAACTCCCCAAGTGTAGACCCCACAGTTGGTCACACACACACACACACACACACACACACACACGCGCGCGCGCACGCACGCACGCACGCACGCACGCACGCACGCACGCACGCACGCACACACACACACACACACACACACACACACACACACACACACACACACACACACACACACACACACACACACACACACACACACACACACACACACACAACCACACACACAGACAGACACACAGACAGACACACACACACACACACACACACACACACACACACACACACACACACACACACACACACACACACACACACACACACACACACACACGGAAAAAGGATTTATGTAAAAATGAATAATTTAAAGACTGCAACGTGTTCATCCTGGAGTGCTTCTGACAAAATAGCCACAAGGTGCTGTGTTTGATTCCCAGCTCTCCCTCTCATGCTCTTTGCCGTCACCTTTTCCGTTTGATACAAGTACAAATGCCCTAAAATCTTCTTTAAAAAAAAAATCTATATACCAAGTTGAACTCACCTGAATTATATCAGGGCTGTCTCACTCTACCACATGTGGTAATTGGTCTGCAATTACATAGTGCCTTGATCCAAAGCACTTCACAATGCATTACTTTTAACCTTTCACACACATTAACACACCAATGACGCAGGCAACTTTGCAAGGTGGCGCCTTGCAAAGTTGCCTGCGTCATTGGTGTGTGCTCATCGGGAGCAGTTAGGCGTTTAGCCGAGTGTCTTGGTCAAAGACACTTCTATTGTACATGACAATAGGAAGAACCGGGGATCGAACCGGTAACTGTAGGGTTCCCAGATGGGTGCTTTACCTCCTGAGACACTGTTGCCCCAGATACAGTATATGGCGATGATTGTCATAGACGCAGATGGAGATATTTTGAGTTTACATTAGAGTTCCTCTCTGGCCAGATGTGCCTCATGATCTATTTGAGCAGTAATGGTGCTGTGTGTGATTGATTTGCCACATCACCTAGCTGTCACCTGAACAGTCTGCATCTGTTACCGTGATTGAAAGCAGAGTGGATATACTGTGTTGTAGTGAGGTAGGGCTTATCTAGCCTCTTCATCTCTGTTTATTTGGACCGGAAAGTGAGGGTAGAGAAGATGAATGACATCCAACAGAAGGGCTGAGGTGGGAATCGAACCCAGAACATTATAGTTTTTTTTTTAAATATATTAATTTGTATTGATTTTTTATAAGACAAGACACAACAAGACAAACAAACACCAGACTATAATGTGTAAGCATGAGTAATTAACCTATCTTAATGAGGTAATGTATAGGCAGAGTACAACAGACCACAATATACAGTTGGACACATTAACAATCGAGCTTTTAAAAAAAAAGAAAAGACAAAATCACATCAGCAATCACACTGAGTCGAGATGAGTCACGACAGGACCCCATATATATTCAAATGTTACCAGACTGTCCTGTTTGTTGCAACGAAGCCTCTCCAGGTGTAAGATACACATTAAGCCATCTGGTAAAGCAAGGAGCGGTGGCGGTTTTCCACTCATAAAATACAATTAAAATAATTCTCTTTGCTACGAGTGTGCCTAGCATAAGAGTCTGCTGGACAGAATACGGCAGATCAAGAGAAGCTTCTGAGTAACCAAACAGGGCAGTTAGTGCGTCAGGTTCGATATAAAAACCATATACTCTGCTGTACCAAGCAAAAATGTTTTGCCAAAATAAAACAATCCTTGGGCAAGACCAGAAAGTGTGACCCAACACTTGGAGATGTTGCATCTGTCACAAGTATCGGAAACAGTTTGATACATTTTATTCATCTTGACCTTAGAGTAATGTAATCTGTGCATGACCTTGAACTGGACAAGCTGCAATCTGGCATTGACTGTGCCCGAGTGAATCCTCTTCAAACCCTCGCTCCAGATCTCATCAGACAGTTCCACACCAATATCAGCCTCCCATGAGGTCTTAATATGAGTTGTTGATGGATTAGATAATTTAGAAAACAGTGAGACAAATTTGGACATTGTTTAGAGTTAGGATGGTGTTTCATTAAAGCATAAAAACAGTGTTCCTGATGTATGTTTTCAAAATTATTGAAATTATTTTGAACAAAATGTCTAACTTGTAAATAACGAAAAAAGTGGGCTTGTGGAAGAGAAAATGCTTCTTTCAGCTCTGTAAATTATGCAAAATGGTTATTTATATATAGGTCTGAAAGATACATCAGACCCTTTTCCTTCCAACATGAAAAAGCTGACTGAGATGGAATACAATTATGATTAAAACAAATGGGAGAGTGTACTGACAGATTGGGAACTGAAAGCACTCTTTTTACCTGTTTCAGAATTTTGATTGAATTTGTCAGAACAAAAACTAGGTGTGCTGGATACTCCTTAGAAGATAACAAGAGAGCTGAAAGAGAGGTATTCTTCACTGCGTGAGATTCGAACTGGAGCCATTTGGGAGCGTCAGAGGGAATTTGGGGAAGCTGATCTTGCCAGTAAATTAAAACCCTGAAATATATTGCGATCTTTGCGACCACTTTCTGATCGAAATGTAAAAGGCTAAGTGGTCTATAGGCTGATGGATCCAATTCATCCTTCCCTTTTTTAGGTAACAAACAAATATTGGCTTCATAAAATGACAGTGGGAAAATATTGCTATCGATAGAGTGTTTAACCATTCTGAGTAACAAGGGGGCAACAAGATCACTATAAGCTTTAAAGAACTCAGCGCAAAATCCATCGGGACCCGCCGCCTTACCACTTGCGAGAGCTTTAATCGCCTCCTTAACTTCATTGATGGTAAAATCGGAGTCAAGGTCACGTTATAGTTATGTGGTTCGACCAGCACATTCACTGGTTGAACCAGAGCGCCCAACACTTTCTGTTTAAAACCTTGGTGTAAATATTTGTCATTATCATGTTACACAATACATGAAAGTATTAATTTTCTCAAGGTTTTTAGTCGGTCCAGTACAAACCTGCCAGCGAGGAAAAGCTATTGATTTCAAACGGGCATACAGAAATTGCTTTGTTCAGCAATTGGCTGTGGTTCAGAGCCACATCTTCTCTTTTAGTCCGCGGCTAATGAGGCTAAACAATGGGTGAGGAGCTGCCTGAGACTCACCTCAGTTGAAGTGACTGTGCCCCCCCTCCACCCCCACAGGGATTTTAATTGCACCAACCCAAACTGTTTGTCGCTTCATAACGATGAGTTACTTGGCGAGGCGACGATTGTTCTCTCACTTCACTCACTCGCTGTGCAAATTGTCTATCAGCGTTGTTTATTCAAGGTTGAGGACGAGTCTGAATGTTTTGGTTTTTATCCCTCCATAAGCTAATCCACCACAATTTGAATTTCCACCACTCGTTCTCAGATACAATCTCTGCAAAGATCAAAGTTAATATAATGTGGCATCTTGAACGGCAGCTGAATGTCGGTCTATATTTACTGGCACGGCAGATCACTGTGAGCTGCCTTTATTAGAGAAAAATACATGCTGCTTTCCCCTCAGTCCAGCTGCAACACACACCTGATACATTATGATTAGTCTAATCAGAAGGGGACAGACATGATGGGAACAAATTTAATATGAGAGAGAGAGAGAGAGAGGATCAAAATAAGAGTCAGATCAATGTATGAAAAAAACAGAGAATAGGGGATAGATGGAAAGAAAGAAAGACTGAGGTAGAAATTGAGACAGGAAGGGAAAGATGGAAAAGGGGAGCGAGTCACAGAGTAAGTCACTCATCAGGTCATAACGCGTGCTGTAGAGCTTGACAGATAGTTGTGTGGCCATCCAACACCTCAGTAGCCCAGGATGAGAAAACGTATCCGACCATTTTGGGCTGAAACCTTGCAAATAAATTGAGCTTTAATTCCAGTGTGTGGATATGTTTTCTCATCCTTTCAGTAACACATGCTGCCCCTGCTGTTCATCCATTATAAATGGATGCTTTAACTGCACTATAAAAATAGAGGAACTGGAAAAGGAAGCAGTATTGTGGTGTTTATCTCCCTGTGGCTGACTAGCAGTCCTCCAGGAGCCTCCCATTAACACTTACGAACATATGCACCTGTTATCATCCTGGAGCCTGGCCAACCATGGAGGGAGAACACACGCACGCACGCACGCACGCACGCACGCACGCACGCACGCACGCACGCACGCACGCACGCACGCACGCACACACACACACACACACACACACACACACACACACACACACAGAAAGAAATTAGACAGAGAGGGAAAGAAACGTGAGAGAAGTAGTAAGAGAGCAATCAATTTACACTTAACGTTCTTAACCGAAGTAGGTTCAAAGTTGTTTGTGAACACAGTGCACGGTACACATTTGTATTGACAGAAGCGGTCCCTCACTCTGAGCCACCGTATGATCCACGGTTGAGTGAAGCTAACAGATGTCAGCAGTAGAAGCATCTTTAATCTCTTTTTTTGGGGAGTGAGTGTGTTTGTGTGTACATGTGACACTATTTCACACTATCAGTGTAAAACGTACACAGAGGATGTCCCAGTACGGCGTCCAGTAAGTCATCTGAAGCTGTTAATTAGTGCATAAGTCACAAGGACGCGACAGCCAGAGGTCCTGTGAGATGAAGATGGGGCCAAGTCAGAGTCATTACACTTCATCATCTTTTTACTCTTTTTCTTTTTCTTCCTACTCTCATCACTTCATCACCCATGCTGTTCTCTCTGCTCCCCTCCCTCTGTCAATGCATCATGTCTTCGCTGCTGGGCACGGAGAGTTTCCTGTTCCCTCGTACCAGTGTGGTCACACAGGGGGCCAAGTGTACCTTTAGAGATGGACTGTTGTTGGTGTACACGTACACTCATGCACATGCATAGACAATCATATCTCCAAATGTGACAGTATTCTTCATTGGCAGGTATTTGTTTTTCTACACTGTCTTGGATTTAAGTGTAAAGTCGTAAGTGGAAATATTCAGTGCACAATATTCAATGGGCATGTGGTGGAAGGAAACAGGGAATGAGGAGGTGATGGGTAGGTATGGGGTTAAGGAGAGAAACGAACAGGGACAGGTGGTGATAGATTTTGCAAAAAGGATGGAAATGGCCGTGGTAAACACCATTTCAAGAAGAGGGAGGAACACAGGGTAACATATAAGAGCACATATGTGGACTATATCTTATGTAGAAGGGCTAGCCTGAAACAAAGGGTGCATGATATGTATAAGGATAGCGTGACAGTGGTGAGGAGTGCGGTAGGAGTGACGGATGGTTTTAAGGTGTAGGCCCACCCCCACCAAACAAGAAAGGGCTCAGAGCCCACCCTTGGTGCATTGGTATAATGGACAGGTTGACAGAAGTCAGGCAGGAGGCACTGTGGACTATAATGTCTGTGGATGACATTGTGATATGTAGCGAGAGGAGGAAACAGGTTGAAGAGAGTCTGGAAAGGTGGAGGCATGCGTGTGTCTGAACGAGTGAGAGGACAGTGGAACAGTTAGGAGTAGAGGTGGAGAAGGTCAGGTATCCAAAGTAATGGGAAGTGTGGAAGACAGGTGAAGTGTGCAGGGTGGAATGGATGGAGGAAAGTGTCTGGAGTGATTTGTGACAGAAGGGTACCAGTGGGAGAGGGAATAGTCGTGAGACCTGCTATGCTGTACGCCTTGGAAATGGTGGCACAGGAGGCGAAGCTGGAGGTGGCAGAATTTAGGATGTTACGATTCTTATTAGGAGTGACATGGATTTATAGGATCAGAAATTACTACTTTAGAGGATCAGCCCAGGTTAGAATGCTTGGGGATAAGACAAGAGAGGCAAGGTTTGAGATGTGCAGAGAAGGGATGAGGGGTACATTGGGAGAAGGATGCTGAAGATGAAGCTGCCAGGGGCACGGTGGCGCAGTCGGTAGCGCTGTCGCCTCACAGCTAGAAGGTCTTGGGATCGATTCCCGCAGGGGACGCTGTGGGCGCTGGGGGCGTGTTCTCTCCTCTGCTTCATCAGTGCCCATACCCTAGGTGGGGTTGGCGAAAAGGCCTCTTTGTGTGGAGTTTGCATGTTCTCCCCGTGTTCCCTAGGGTAGGTACCCTCACAAAAACATTTAATAATCCTGGTCACTATACTGCCTCCCCCTGGCCAGCCGGGGTGCCTGATGGAGGGGAAAGGAACTGGTTGGAATAACGTGTTCCTTCCACGCACTACGTCCAACCAGGGAAACTCTCCCCTGTCAGGTGATAAGAAGGTCAGTTGGCTCTAATGCATTGAAGGAGGCATGAGCTCGGCCCTGGCCTCCCTAGGTTGGCAGAGGGAAGGTAGTGCCCAGGATTACATAGACAATTGGCACTGGGTGTAAAAAAAATGGGTTACAAAATCGTGGGATAAAAATGTAATTAAAAAAAAATAGGTTAAATAACAAACAGGGAACTCCCAGTCCAACTACAGGGAGAGAACATCAAAGATACTGACCCCTTCACATATCTCGGGAGCATACGTAGCAAAGATGGTGGATCAGACGAGTACATCAAAAGCAGAATCAACAAAGCCAGACGCGCATTTACCACGCTGCAACCCATCTGGAAATCCAAAGCACTGTCCTTCTGAAATAAGATAAGCCCGATAAAATATCAAACGCCAGCCTGTTGGAGAGAACCAACAAAAACTCCATCAGCCAGGATGTGAAAAAGAGGAAGTGGGGGTGGATTGGACACACCCTCCGAAAAACCAACTGACACCATCACAAGGCCTGGACTGGAATCCACAGGGCAAAATAAAAGTGGGGAGGCCAAAACAGACCTGGAGAAGATCAGTCGAAAGTGAGGCAAAGACAACCGGACTATCGTGGGCCCAGCTAAAGAAAGCTGGCCAAAAGAGGAGCCCTATGCTCCATCTAGGAGCCTACAGGAATTCAGAAAGTCACCAAAACAGAATTGTTATGCTGAGCTATAAACAGTGTATACTGCATATGCCGTAGATACAGCATGTACAGCGTTACTTTACTTTATTTGTTTATTTCGACATGACAGAGCATATTAATGAACAGTACATAATAATGTAGTGTAAATGCACCAGATTTAGCAGTGATGCTAATTTTAATCCACAGTCCCCACAAAAAAACACAGAACAGTGAACAATAAAATGAATTACAAAACAACAGAGCATACAGCAACACATCATTACAATCAACACCATAAATAATACAAATTACAAAACAAAGTTTCAAGCTAAAAAAGGATCTACAAGCACACCTACCATAAAGTGCAAAAAGTGCAGTGCTGTTTAATAATGGTCGCAAGCCTGGTTATCAAGCAACCATTTCTTTAGATTGTGTTTGAAAGATGGGAAAATAGGACAATCTCTTATGGCCAATGGGAGATTATTACACGTTGTGCAACCCTGTACTGATAGGACATTTTTGATGCCTGATGAATTATGTAGGGTCATAATGCACTGCATGTTGTTTTAGCCATCATCTCTGCTCTTACACAGTGTACACATACTGTATACACTTTTCAGGGGGTTGCTATTTACACATGTTGAAAATGTTCAGGCCATCAAACCATTTGATGCCTGCAATGAGTGAATTGCTTGTAGCAGTTGTTGTCAACTCATCTTACTTTCCTCTGTACCGTCCTCCAAAAGGGTGACCTGCAACCCTTGGTTTTCCACTCTAATCATCTTCCCTTATATCTTTTTCTTTGCTCCTTCGTCCATTCACCCTTCACTTAAACTCCCATTATTTAAACGGACAAGTGATGAAGCCCTGGCCTTTGATGAGAGTGTGTGTAAGGGAGAGGGGGAGACAGTGAAGAGGGATTTTTCACAAGGTCTCTGTGATCCCAGCGAGGGGGTGGACAACTTTGACATGAAAAGATATTGACGAATACACAACATCTCAGAAGGTGGCATTGGTGCCCCATGAGATCACTGACAATTACCAGGAACCGGACCCAATGCATCTACTGTACTAAGAGATGAGAACGAGCATTGTCCATTGAAATGATTTCCTGGCAAGACACATTCAATACAAATGCGCTTCTTTTTAGACAGAGTTTTAAGGCTTAGAGCTACTCTGGGGATTTGGGGAGAGATGAGTTGAGGAGCTTGAGCTGCACTGCTCACGCGGGATGTGTGGCTGCTCTATCTGTTAACATTCTGAAATAAATATAGCGTTACAGAATCATTTGCATTGCTCCACGCCCCATTTAAGACCATAAAAGGCAACCGGAAACGTCAGGTAAAAAGATTATGCTGGATCCGCCAATATCCGAAAATGTTTTTTTATCAGAGCTTTATTGATTACTGAGGGGAATCTGTCCTGTGGATGAACCCTCCACTGGAATTGGAAATGGAGTTGGACACGGCTAGATTTCATCCATGCTGTATCCTCATCAGATGGTAAGACTGCGTTCATGTGATGTGGTCAATATTAGAAATTAATAGCACAACATTGGAGTTGGCATGATGAAAGCCCAATGCGAAACTGTGGCTACACGGTAAACACGCCAAGGGATGTAATAACTCGGCTCTAAATTTGTCAACTTAAAAGAAAGAAAAAGAAATCGGTTGAATTTAATATATAATATGCATATTTTTCCTTTCTTTTATATTTGTTGACAAATGTTGGGTACATACATACATACATAAGTACAACATTTGGGACGTAAACGAGCTTAGTGAATCAGGCCTATTATCTTTGTCAGAGGAGTAGACCTTTACATGGAATCTTAACTAATTCACAGCATTGCTTCCGTTGCCTTAATTTAACATGAACAAAGAGTACATACATTTGTAATCTTAAATCGATAGACTACCCTAAGAGGAAAGAAGCAAGAATCGTGAACACCATCAGCAGCTCTGGCTGTAATTCATATTTTAAGGCCATTTCACCAAACAGAGTTTGGTCTGTAATTTGAATACTCACCTCGAAGCCTGAAAATATTAATTGACTATATACCTAGTAGTACAGTATGTAGTAGTTAGACAGTTAACAGTCATCATTTTAGGAGAGTGCTTTTAACTTAAAAATAATTTACAGCAATATCCGGCTGATTTCTGTATAGAGCAGGCACACGTGTGTTTGGAGCAGCTGACTGACTACAGTAGCTGACATTCATACCATAGCAGTTGGCCCTTTTTTCTTGGGGTCGTAGACGAGTAGAGCTGTTATGCTCTATATAACACAGGGTCAGCATTAGACTTCTAGAGCTGGATCATAAAGTTACACATGGATGAACTTGGCACGCTCAAAAGGATGACCTCACACTTTGGTTGTCTCTGGGGACCTACACACACACACACACACACACACACACACACACACACACACACACACACACACACACACACACACACACACACACACACACACACACACACACACACACTCAGAATTCCTTCTTATGCTTACCTTCTACTGTTCCATTTCCTTTCCTTTCTCTTTTTTCTCCCTCACACTCTCAATTTCTCTCTCATGTTGTGTCCAATCAGTTTGTACCTGCATTGCAGTTAATAGACAAAAAGTTGAGGAGAAAACAGGGAATTGAGAAACTGAGGTGATTGGGGTGAGAGAGATCTTAATCCAGCTGAAGCTTGTTTCTCCACGTTAACAATCGAAAATCCCAGTCTTGTGCCTTCGGCCACTGTGTAGCTTCATAGAAGTTACGTAAATGCCTCGCTCAGGGGTCATTGCTGCAGTATGCGGAGAGGTTGCTGATGTCATGTAATTAACATCTATGGAGCAGCAAGCAAGCTCCAAGTTATTGGATCTACCTGTAAATTGTGACTCTGTGAAGCACAAAGAATTCAGCGTAGCAATGGTTCATGCGTAGGCACGGAAGGCAGGAGTTTTATATGCTACTGTACGTTCACTCTCCCCGGACCCCCCCCCCCATTCATTTTCTAACAAGCTAATTCATTCGTAGTCCCACAAGTCAGTACGTTCAACCTCACGCCATTCTCATTCGTTACAAGCAAACTCACTCACGCCCTCATTCCCACAGTGCAACTCTGTTGGTTCATTTAAGCAGCCTCTGTTCTCTGTTCATTCTACGTGCTTAGCTGTCATTGCCGGTTGTACAGCTGTTGGTTTTCTTTCTTTGGTGCTCTTTCGGCCTGCTCTGGGATCCTGCAAGTCTGGAAGATGCAAGTTGGGAATGTATGCCCCACCTGGTTATGCAATACCCATTGTACCTACTCGCTGTACCCGTTGTTAGAGGAGTGCAGTACCCGTTACCACAGTACTAACTTTAGATATCAACCCACAATCAATGGGTTATTTATAAATGGTTACCGGCCAACTCGGGAATGATGCAAGTCAAGAAGTGCCGACTGACCTGCAGCCAGACAGACAGATATAGACATTTTGTGCTTTGTAAAGAACTAGAAGTTTGGGCCGCTATGCAGCCCTCACCTCTAGAGTTCGACACCTACGTGCCACTGCCAATGTGACAGATATGGCCATATCTGGAGATCTCTGTATTTGTCAGTCCTTGTCCCTTTTATTTCAAATCTTTTTTATTGAGAAGCACAGGTTATGGTTATACATTTCTGTTCATACATGGATAGCTTCCTTTTTTAAACAAAAACAAACAGACATATACACAAAACAGACAGGTAACATAAAAAAAACCACTCAAACTTAGGCAAAAAACAAAGGGACCCTCCCGCCTCCCTTCCCCCTCCCCAGAAGTGCTGCCCCAGATTACGTGCGACACGGGTCATCCACAAGGATTAGCCTTTCAACCTTTAAGAAAGGAGTCTAAAGGCTTCCAAATCTTTTCCAAATCTTTCAGTTTTTCTTTGAGTATAAATCTGATTCTTTCTAAATGTAAGGACTCTGTCATCTCGTTGAGCCAAAGTTTGATTGTGGGGGCCTCTTTCTTCTTCCAAAATAAGAGTAGTCCTTGTCCCTTTTATTCCCTTACAGAATGGCCAACATTCAGCATAATCTGTTCATTTATTTAGCAAACAATGTAATACATTTGCCTCAGCCTTTTGAAACAAACTTTCGTCCTTTTATGTGTGCCAAAATCATCTGTCACAAGACAATGATACACAATGAAATGAAAAAGAAAAACTAAATGGTGCACATTTGACATCCTCAATATTTTCATGCGTTGTTGAAATTGATGTTTCAAAGAATTGTTTCTTAGGATTCTACCTTCCCAGTGAGGGGGCCAAGCTGATAACAAAAAATTGGGTAATTCCATCTTGTTGCACCGTTCCTCCTCATCTATCACTGCCTTTCCCTGACATGTTTTCTGCTTACAATTATCCAGTCTTGTCAGTGGTGTCTCTGCCTGCTTTCTCTCTGTGCCTTCATTGATTTTGTCATTCTGCTCTTTACCCTGTCATTTTCTGGCTCTGTATCCTCATCAGCCTCAATATTACTGTGCACCCTTTCCAAAATAATGACATTATGTCTTCTAACAAAACCAGATAGCTACACGATTAAGTTTGAATAAGGGACAGACTTATTGTGAAGTGAGTTTATCTAACTATGACGTTGTCTATGAATGGGACCAGCCTTTGTGAAATTCCACTGTTTTCTTTCCTGTTCCTTGCCCGCTTTTCATAAAGGTCTCTTCTTTATCCAGGGAAAGCATCGCAGAGGTTTCTCCACAAAGGTTGTCATGGTCACGGCATTTTAAAAGAGTATAATATTCTTCATAGCAAACATGGCAAAATGCCAAAATACCAGTCGGTAACGTTTCAAAATGACTTTGTCATCCTCTGCATTCAGACATAAGATGATGAATGTGAATGTGTAAACTAAAGTAAAGCACAGCCACAATCCAGACCTGTCTTGCTTCGGTGTTGCTTTGTAATCTCCAGCTTTGATCTTCTTTTCAACTGTTTGTCGACTCCATGCTGTGCTGCTCCTTGCTGCAACAGTGCTCCGCCCACACTGTTTCAGTACATGCTTCAGGTGCTGTACATCCATGTTATTGCAGGACGTCGCGGAGCTTTGGGACATCCATGTTATTGCAGGACGTTGCGTAACTTTGGGACAGGCAGGACTCAAAGTTATTTTTTTTAACACCCGCTCCAGCGAGATTTGAGATTGAGGGGAAGAGAGGAGTACTTGGGAGTCTTTTTAGCCTAGCAAGCTGAAGTGCTGTTGGGCTCTACTGTGATGTTCTTCAAATATCTTTGTGTTATTCCTTCATCCTGTGTCTTTAGTTAAATTGTTCCATAACAACATAACATGTACAGGTCGTTGCGGACATGAAAAAATACTGCTTTGCTCCGCTCAGGGTCCACTACACGTATGCATGAAATGTCATCTAGTCAAGCAGCCGATGTGGAATAGCTACTTAAGCAGCTGTAAGCACCAAACCTTTGTGGGATTTATATTGATCGCGTGCTCCTCGGCAATCAGTGCTATATTTGGGGAGGATTCCAACCCAACAAAGCAAAATTAACCTTTTCCTGAATGAGCTCTGCTTTTGCCAAGCAGTACCTGGTGGTACTCAGTTCCAGCCATAACTAAGAGATGTTGAGATTATTTAGATAGATTGTCAAAAATAGCCTAAGTAACATTCTCTTACTGACTTTCATGTTTATTTCCTTGTAAAGACAAGACTTCAGTGCAATGTATAGTTAATAGGATATGTGTGTAAAACCAAGCGTATTATTTTGTCGGTTAATGTCAACATTGCTCTTCAACAGCATTGCTCTTGTATCTATTTAGGAAACGCAAGGCAGTGTGCAATTTACTGTAAGCTTGTCTCTAAACGGACATAGAAATCTTTATAATCTTCACCAAGAACAAATCTTTACAAGAAGTATTTTGGAGTAACTAAGAGATTCCAGAGGGAATAAAAAAACAAACAAACAAACAAACAAAAAAACTATAACCGTAAGGGACAATGGATCCAACTGGCCCATACGGTCATCATGTATTGGCTGTTGATGAAAGCCATTAAAGAAGGCATAAGAGAGTACGTGGGGTACACACACACACACACACACACACACACACACACACACACACACACACACACACACACACACACACACACACACACACACACACACACACACACACACACACACACACACACACGGTACACAGGTGTTTGGGCTGACACCTAGAGAGAATTACACCCAAGGTTGTTTCATAGAACAAGACAAACAAGATGTAGTGGCTGATGAGAAGGAAAGCGAAAGTCACCTAGAGCTTTCCCAAAGGACAGCACACACACCTCTGTGTCAATTGACTGACTGGAACCTTTCTCTTGACTTCGTATTCAACCTATCGAATCATAAGCAGAGCTGTGTAAGAACCATACACAGTAACAATATTTTGCTGTCCCATAGGCTATGATGCCTTTGGGACATCATATCCCATGAATTCTTCTGTTATTTTATTTAATGTCATTGCAGCATGTGCACGTCTGTCTGTTAGGTAGAGCATATACACATTAACATGAAAACCGATATGGGGCGTGCACGTGCGCGCGCGCACACACACACACACACACACACACACACACACACACACACACACACACACACACACACACACACACACACACACACACACACACACACACACACACACACACACACATAGAGGAAGGCATGACAGACTGACACAAATATGCAGATACATAGATGCACACAAACACGCATGCATGCATGCATGCACGCGCACACACACTCTCTTTCTCTCTCTCTCTCTCTCTCTCTCTCTCTCTCTCTTCCTCGGTCATGGTGTGTAATCCCTCTGCAGTGCTGCAGTTGATCAGGATTTGTTCCACCTCAAACAACAGAATGCCTGCAGATAAATGAAAAGCCCACTTTTCTTTATCAAGACTGAATTATGGGTAAGCATGTTAAGCAAGGCAGGCAATCAAAAGCTCATCCTGTTAACTTTGATAATAACAGAAACAAACACATTATTTCTCATTGTTGTTAGAGCTGTTTGCATATACAGTAGTGTGTGTGTGTGTGTGTGTGTGTGTGTGTGTGTGTGTGTGTGTGTGTGTGTGTGTGTGTGTGTGTGTGTGAGTGAGAGACGCGCACGCACGCACACACGCACGCACGCACGCACGCACGCACGCACGCACGCACGCACGCACGCACACGCACACACTCACACACACACGTGTGCACCTCCATGAGTGTATGCATGCTTGAGCAGTGCATGTGTGTATTTTGTTTGTTGCTCCATGCCATTTTGTAAATGACAAGATCACTCCATTTCGGCAACTCTCCGGTGGCCCTTTTCATTGTCTCTTGAGTGACACAAACCTGAACGTCTTGTCTGAAACTGAAGAAGCAGCTTTTCAAAGCTGCGGTTGATGTCAATTTTGTTATATTTTAGGAGGGAAAACAGCTTTCCATTTCGTGCAGATGAAATCAAACAGAGGACTCCCAGTAGAGAAACTGTGCGTGCGCGCATACGTGCGTGTTTGTGTGTGTGTGTGTGTGTGTGTGTGTGTGTGTGTGTGTGTGTGTGTGTGTGTGTGTGTGTGTGTGTGTGTGTGTGTGTGTGTGTGTGTGTGTGTGTGTGTGTGTGTGTCTGCGTCTGTGTGTGCTAAAAACAGCGCTGCGTGCATACCCAAGCTGTAGAATTTTCAGTGAAATTGTGCTGCTGATGTGTCTGGTATGAGTCCGACTCTCTTGCCTCAGCGCATCTATATCCTTTGTGTTTTGCCGTCTGTTCAGCATGGCAAAGGAGTAATGTCGTTTCTCGATGGTCCTCAAGGTTTGAGTATTAATGGTGGAGTGGTGTTGAATAGAATAGGTCCAAAATCGATATTGCAGGCAGCACTGATTGATTTATTACGTGTGGGGTTTGCTCTTGCTCTCTCTCTCTCTCTCTCCTCCCTCCGTCTCTCTGTGCATTCTGTAGCTCAGGCTCCACAATGTGGTATCTCTGTGGAAGTGCTTGTGCTCCATGTCTCTGACATGGAGCATTAGGTCTCAGTGTGGACAAGATCTTATCTCCTCAAGATTAATGGCAAGCGTGGTCATTTGAGTACTTTTTGAAAAGCAGCACAGGCAGATAAACAGAATTATGTCAAGTCGTACAGTTAACATGCCCTTATCTGATATCAGGCAAAAACAAAAACACATTTGGAGATACATTGGGCGGTTGGTTAAGTATAAGGTACACAATTGCTTAGTGCACAGAAGTTATTGGAGTGGCTTTTTTTTTTTTTTTGCTTGTTTGCTGTGGGAGTTTCCAATACCTAACCCCCAAATACCCCAGCCCCAAAATTGGCTCTGGCTCCTTACACTTAAATAATATTTAGTGGAAAACAACATTATTGTTCATTCAGAGCATGAATATCACCCACACACATTCCCACACATATGTAGCCCCTCAAGACACGGCAGTTGCGGGTTTGGGAGAGCATCTCTCTCTCTCTCTCTCTCTCTCTCTCTCTCTCTCTCTCTCTCTCGCTCTCTCTCTCTCTCTCTCTCACACACACAAAAAAAAAACTTGGAAAACTTTAACACCGCAATTGTTTCTTACTGCTAAAATGCTGTGTGGATTGTTTGGCCGATTAGGAGGCTTAGCCCTCATTATCTTTTCACAGCCACCGTGACACATTGAATGGCTCGTCGATAAACAATGTTGTATGATTCCTATTTAATATTTCCATATAACTTTCAGTTTTCACCACTTGTGTCCTACTCATAAGTTGTCATTCCTCAATCTGTTTTTCTAATGAATTCATTATATTGAAGTTTAACGCTTATCGTTTAGTGGAAAATGACTGACTTGTACTTGTTCTCTCTGCAGAAATGCATGAAATTCAATGTGGACGCTCCCATCTGGCTGTCCAAGCAGCGGATTCTCTGCACCCTCAACCAGAGCTTGAAGGACGTGCTCAACTACGGCCTCTTCCAGCCGGCCTACAATGGCAAAGCTGGCAAGTTTCTGGATGAGGAGAGACAGCTGAGGGAATACCCCTTCCCCTCCATCGCCCCGGTACCGTATCTAGAGGTAGGTTCCACTTCCATAATGAAATGTATTCTATCTGTGAGAGCCAGAGAGGGTGTTGCTGATGCTAGTCTCACAGGGCCGGACATGTACAACATGTCAGGAGACAACTGTTGGGGAATGACGAGACAGTAAACAGAGTCTGAAGACGGAGCTCAAATACAGTAGTCCTGGCAAGTGCCTACTACATGCTTATGGATGAAGATAAATTATAGGCCTCAAATCATATTAGCAAAAGATGTTCTCGGGCCCAAAGATGACGAAAGAGTCGAGTCTAACAAAACTTAGTAGTCTATAGCTCATATCTTTTTCCTCATTCATGCATCCCTGAACACATGCATTCAATTTCGTTATGCCTGTACAATATGGTTTTGAAATTACAAGCACATAAAGCACTTACTGTACAGCAAAATTGAAATCAAATGGTGTTTGTACGACAGATGTGTTCATCTTAACACAAAACTTCAATATCAATATCAAATTCAACAATAAACAACTATAACTCATAACTAAACTAACTATCCTAATAATGTGCCAGCCTGGGCCAACCACAAAAGTGTTTAGAATGTTGTTTTTTTGACAAAAGTAATTTGTCGATGACAGTGTTCCTGATGTCAAGAGTGTGTGGTTTATTTGTGAGGGGTAAAATAATCGTGTGTACAGGAATAATAAATCAAATGCCAATCAAACGCACCCTTGCCAAGCACGGCTGTTTTGCTGTAATCTATTTACAGCAGCACGATCTGATCCGATGTAGAGCCCACCTACTGTGTCCGGTAATTTGCACGCGCACACACACACACACACACACACACACACACACACACACACACACACACACACACACACACACACACACACACACACACACACACACACACAAATAAACACCATAAACACCATAAACATCACGGAATACGTTGACATAAACACACTGGAACACTTTAGATGCACAAGAAAACTAACTCTTATGTTGATCTAACGTAGTACATGTTTTTTCTTATTGTCTCCGCCAGGCCGAAAGGCATGGCGAGAGAGTATGTTTTACCCCCTGTCCGTCCGTCCGTCCGTCCGTCCGTCCGTCCGTCCGTCCGTCCGTCCGTCCGTCCGTCCGTCCGTCCGTCATTCGATCTGTCTGTGTACAGCAGAGCATGTGAGCGGAGCGCGAGCGGAGCGGTGAGCGGAGCGACGCGATTTTGACGTGAGCGCGGAGCTGGTTATAAAAAGGTTGGAGCGCTACTCAGAGCGAGGACCGCCTCCCGCTCCAGGCCGCCCTCGCGGGGGCCGCGCACCGAATGTTTGAGCATGCCCGGTCGCACGGACTCAGAGACACACAGACATCCGCAGTGCACAGCGCACCGAGATGTCATTAGAATTTCTACTTTCTTTTTCTTTTCTTTTTTTTACTGTTGAGCGACCCGGTTTGAGCGGAGCGTGGAGCGAGATTTGCGCAAATCAACGTGAGCGAGGAGCAACGGGGAGCGGAGCGCGGGGGGGTTTAACATGAGCGAATAGCGAGCGGCATTTCAGCCCCCTGGAGCGCGGAGCGGCATTTTCACCCGCTCCGCTCCGCTCACATGCTCTGGTGTACAGCTAATCTCCGGCACTGTTGGCTTGCTCGCAGCGAAACTGTGCATACACACTCCCTGGATACCAGAGCAGAACCTCTGCCCCAAATTTTTCACAGGGGCCTGTTATAGCGCCACCAGGAGGCCGATTGGTGCAAAACACATTTCTTGACAGTACTCCTACAGATTTTGTCCAAACAGCACGCAAATCGGTACACAGTATCTCTATAGTCATTAAACGAAAGGGGTCTTTCAGATTTTTCATATTCCTTCCTGATTGACTAAAATTGCCTTCCAAAGTGTGCAGGAGTGCTCCGTTTTGAACAAAATGCCTCAAATCATGAACACAGCATGCAATTTCCGTGAAATTTTGCACGCACATTCCCACTACGTCAAGGAAGAAATGCTACTTGAACATTTTAAAATCAGCCTCATGGTGGCGCTATAACAGGCCGATTTGTGTTTTTGCCTATAACTGTACCGATCTGTGTAAAACTTTGTATGCACACTCTCTAGAGGCCAAGGAAAAACCTTTGCCCTGCATTTTTCACATCTGCCTTTTATGGCGCCACCAGGAGGTCGACTTACTGTATGTAAAACACATTTTTTGATTGTAAGCCTTTAGATTTTATCCAAATTTCACGCAAATCGGTAAACATGATCTCTATAGTCATGTGATCAAGAAGGATCTGTTAGATGATTCATAGTCCATCCTGACTAAAATTGACATCTAAAGTTTGCAGGAGTGGCCCGTTTTGAACAAAATGCCGCAAATCATAAACGCAGCGTCCGATTGCAGTGAAACTTTGCTTGCACATTCGCACTACATTGAGGAACAAATGCCACCATTTTAACATTGCCCTATTATAGCGCCACCTTGAGGCCAATTTTTGCAACAGTTTTCTTTTTTATATTACTCCTACAAATTGTGTCCAAACATCATGCAAATCGGTACCCATTATCTCTATAGTCAAGTGGTCAAGATGGTTCCGTCCGATTTTTCATATTACATCCTGATTGCCAAATTCCGAACATTGCTGCCCCACAATAACCTACCTGACCTGGCGGAGACCTGTGCTCCGAGGAGCACTTTTTCTAGTTCGACATGCGTTCGTGGCAGACAGGTTATACAGGCTTTTTACATCAGTTTCACATCGTAATGGTACAGCGTGCCAGCACTGAATATTTTAATGGAACGCTGTACCGGACTGTTCCGGTACAGCACCACTGACCACTGCTGAACTCAGTTCAAACAGATGTCTACATCTTCTTGGCTGACAAATAGGGTTGTCCGATATTGGCTTTTTTACCGATAACCGATATACCGATATTGTCCAACTCTTAATTACCGATACCGATATCAACCGATACCGATATATGCGGGGATTATTGTGATTAGGGTAAGCTCAAATTTCATATCACACACACCATATACAGTAAAAACTCCTGTAACTTACTTATAAAGCAAAAAAAAAAAAAAAAAAAAAAAAAAAAATTTTTTTTTTTTCAAAAACCGATACCGATATTTTCCCGATATCAATTTTTATGCTAATATCGGCCGATAATATCGGGAGGCCGATAAAATCGGACATCCCTACTGACAAATACAATGTTGAAGCAGTTTTCTTGCATACACTGAAAAGGCCGGATTATCAAAAAACTATTATTTGACTGAATGCAATCGAAAATGAGAGATGAGCATCTTTTTAATCCATTAATTTAAGGATAACGATCCAGTCAGTCATAGTGCAGTGGGCAGTGTAAAAATCACTGGGTTGAACTCGGCAAAGCAGCTCTGCAGACCAAGAAAGTTCACATTATTTGGTTCATGTAGGTTGGAATTATGGCCATATAAAGCAAGTCTTCATTCTGCAAAATGGCACACTATGGCAGTTAACATTTTCATTACATCATTCCAGTGTTTGTTTGTTTTCTTACAACATTCACATTTCTTGGTAAGTGCTGTCAACGACAGACACTGTGCATTTTTAAGTGCATTTCCAGCTTGTGCAGCAATCCATGTTGGCATTTGAGTCATGTCTGCGGTTACATTAGCCACTTTCAGTCTTAACCAAATTAAATTAATGTGATGATTCATTTAGAAGAGCCTTGATTTAAACATCTGATTTATGCCCTCTGACGTGCACAAACACATGATAGACTGTTTCTGACATTCACAAACAAACCCTTTTATCAAAATATGATAGGCTACTCCTGCACTTAGCGGTATGAGTGAAGAGGAGTCCAGCATGCACTCATCAAAACACATCCCCGAACATCCAATGGCGGATCTAGAATACTGTCATGTCTTCTTCTCAGGTGCACTGTACTGGCTAGAATCGTCAATTTTTCTTTTAGCAACACTAGTTATATTCTCATTACACTGAGAAGCACTTGAAGCACTTCATGGGTTAACTCCCTCTTACCTAAAAGACCTCATCAACCCTTATATTCCACCACTTGCACTCAGATCACAGGATGCTGATTATCTCTGTGTCCCTAGGTCCTAGGATAATTAAGCAGTAGGTGGCAGAGCATTTTCCCATCATGCGCCACTTCTGTGGAATAAACAACCGTGCTCAATCAGAGAGGCAGGGTCTATTGTACTTGTACTGGTATATCATATTTTGTGTTTATTGAGACACTACACTGACTATACACTTTATAGGAGAATTTCACAGCTGGAAGAGCCGCATTCACTCAAAGTGAGCACTATTTGTAGCGGGAAAAAAGTATTCATCTTTGAAACTGGCGGTCTATGACCAGAAACGATATGTAGTAATGTCTTTGTGTGATTGACTTGGTAAATGACCAGGTTGTCAGACACAACCACGAGGATCAAATGAGCAGCGCTCTTCTCCAAAAGTGTGCAAGTTCTAGTCAGGGTTGTGTTCCCAAAAGTCTGCATATAGTTTGGGTGTGCATATCCGTGTATACAAGAATACAAATCTGCTCCCAAATGCACCTGGTAAATTGCAGCAATACTAGTGTGTGGATTGTGTATTCTTGTAAAGTGTTCACAACCTTCCAAATGGATTGAAGGCTTGCAATACCCAATTTACGTGTTACCTCCCTCCCAAGAACATAATGTTCACTAGTCCATACCCACTGTTAAACTTTTTTGATCCAGCCTAGTAGGTCTGGGATGTGCGTGTCTTTTAGCCGTTTATCAGCTTCTTTCTCATCTTGAGGGTAGTGAACACGACACGAACAGCAGTTAATTGTCAGAGCCCATCGTTGTCTCTTCCAACCCCCACCAGCATATAAAAGTTGCAAAGGTGATCAACTATTTACTGATTGCTGTGGTATTAATCTGTTATGTATTGCTTATAGATTGTAGACTAGAATAGGAATACTTTATATTTGCTTTTTTTTTTGTGTCATCACCAATTTAATTTGGGTAATCTGTATCCTGTCTGAGTTCTCTATTCTTCTGATTGAATAAAATTGGTATCCCTACCTGAAAATGCCTTTTCTGTTAAATAAATACCTCAGAAATATCAGAATATAGAGCTATTTAACACTTATTTTAACCAAAGAAAATCCCTTACCCTACATTAAGTGCACATTACAGAGACACACACTTAAGACAACTTACACAAAAAAGAAAATAAAAACATAACAAAAAATCAAAAAAACAGTGTGTCTGATTCAAATAAATAGCTCTGTTGTCTTTCTGACTCTGAGATGACGCGAAAATAGTCGTCTTCCTCCATGGAGTGCCCTGAGTGTGGAGTGTTGGCAGACATCATTATACTGTGCAACGGAGGCAGCAGTGAAGGAGAAAGAAGTCTGAACTAAATCTAGCAGACACCCTCAGGGCCGGCTATGGGGCTGGTCCATTGAGCTATGGGGCTGGCCTGACTAGAACTACAGGACACATGAAGTGTAGCCCAATGTAGTCCGGAAAGAACTGAGATTTGAGTCTACAGTGACCTAAATGCCCCCAATGAGCAGGTTATTTCCTTGCATGGTTGCCTTTGCTGTCGGTGTGTGAATGTGTGGTATTCCACCGTGGCATTGGTTGAATATGAAATACATTGTGGTCGAAAGACTAGAAAAAGCACTATATAAATGCAGTCCATTTGTCATGTAAATAGACACATATTGTCAATTCGGATAAATCATGCTAGAACAATGTTTGTCAGTAAAAATTAGGTTGCTCTTCTATTGTAGACAGCAACTTAATGGACATAACTAAATCCATTAGATTTTCTGTCTGAAAGGTTGCTTTCATACCTTTGGCCATGATCGGTTAAATGTTACTAAAACATCTGTCTCTGAACATTGAAATAGCTGGATTTTTTTCTCTCCCAATAAGTTAATTTTAAGGTATTTGTTTTACTGGACCATGGAATGAAGAGAGACAGGGAAGGAGACACCAGCATGTTGAGATTCCACTACCCTGACACAAACAAGTTAAAGTTTCAAATTATGGTCAATGCTGTCTGTGTCAATGCTGTCTAGTCATGCTAAACAGCTGACACAGCCAGCCTGTGATTTGCCTTAAAACGTATTGTTATTAACGTATTTTTCTTTTATTCACCTCCTAATCATCCAATTCTCCAATGTGAGTGGCTCCTCCAAAAGCGTGAGGGTGTGTAGGTGTGCATCGTATGTGATGTTCATAGGTTGTGTGTTTCGTTTTGTTGCGGCGTGTCAATCAAATGTGGCAGCAATAATACCACACTCCGTTGCAGTGTGTTATCTACCGCAGCTGTCATCATTCTGAGATAATCATAGCGCTTGTCCATCACGGTGTGTGCCATCAGAGAGAGACTTAGACGGCACACAGAGGTGTAGCTTCACAGCGCGGTTCAGGCGTCACACATTAGTGTGCGCTGACTGGCATTAGATGAGCTTTAGCACACACAGAGAAGCTTTGCTCTGTCGCTTTCTGAGAGGAGGCAAGGTGTAATGTCAGCAACTGGACTATTATCCTTATTACACATAAATAGCAATGCTGTGGATAATGTTCTGTGAAAAATGGTAGAGGGGTGCAATCACTATGTACCCAGTTTTTTGTTTAGTTGAACAGCATGGGTTGACTCATACAGTTCCAAGAATGATGAGCTGTATAAAGTAGATAACTGAATCACGGTGGGTCCTTCTGGTTCCCCTCTCCCTCTCTACCTCTCTCTCTGTGGTTATTATTATGTTCAGACATGAGTTACTGTTCCAATTATTAGTTGGGGCCCTTAGCAGGGACAGGAAACGACAAAAGCAGATGGAAGTTGCTTGTGCTGGAGGGCCTTTCCTAGAATTTATTGATTCATCATTCGATCACCCGACAAGCTTCTGAATGCACATTAATACATCAATAGCTCAGAGGTATGGGATGTTTAGCAGGAATTTACAGCCAAATGATGTCTGTTTTCTTACTCTGAAATGTGAAGCTCATGTTGTAGCAAATGTTGGCGGGGTTGAATGTTGATTAACAGATGGGAATTCACCTGGACATAATTTGTTTTGTCTGAGCCTTTGGTTTTACGCTTACATTTGGCACTACCAAGTTGCCATTCTCATAGTTCAAATCAGTTGAACTTGAACTCAAGTTGGTGCTCACCTTTCCATGTGTATAAATAGTTTGTATGCATTTCAGCAATTTCGTTTTTACACATTTGTTCCCCAATTTAACAGTTGTCAATTCCCCTCATTTACACTGAGGTCCAAGTCTATTGGCCTTTGCTGCCCAGGCACCAAAATTAAAGCTTTGGAACACAGTGCCTGATGATCTAATTAAGGCTAGCAAAGTCAATGTCATCATCTTTTAAATCTCTTCTTAAAATATACTTTTATGTCATGGCATTTTCATATTTATTGTATTTTCTTATATCCTCTATTTTATCCATGCTTATCTCTTTTTATGCTTTTTATAAACATTACATTCGTGAGCACATATGTGCCTGCCTGCCTGTCTGTCTGTCTGTCTGTCTGTCTGTCTGTCTGTCTGCAGCTAATCTTCCATATTGCTAGGCTTATCAGCATCACATTTTTTGTGTGTGCTGCCAGCAGGCCAAGTACCTCAATTCTTGAATATGTTTTAAATATTTCAACAAGCCATGTAAATAATTTCATAATCAATTAATAATCCATCCAGGCTATGGAATAAGTGTGCTAATCACAGACAGTGTGCCAGTGCATCCCCCCGAATTATGAGATTCTTAATGTGTGCGTACATTCAACTCACTCCAAGCTGTCTTAACTCAGTCTTTAGCCTGTTTTACAGAGTTTAGAGAGTTAAGAGGGAGACAATAGAGACGATGTACAAAATGGTATTCACACGTTCTTACATAATATCGTCGCTGTCGGGCAGAAACCAGCTAACTATTAAAACATTAACCATATTATTGTCTCCGCCAGGCCGAAAGGCATGGCGAGAGAGTATGTTTTACCCTCCGTCCGTCCTTCCGTCCGTGTGTCCGTGTGTCCGTGTGTGTGTGTCCTGTCTGTGTGTTACCAGCTAATCTCTGGCACCGTTGGCCCGTTCGCTCCGAAACTGTGCACACACACTCCCTGGATGCCAATTCAGAACCTCTGACCCAATTTTTTCACATGGGCCTGTTATAGCGCCACCAGGAGGCCGATTTGTGCAAAACACATTTTTTTACATTACTCCTACAGATTTTATCCAAATATCATGCAAATCGGTACACGGTATCTCTATAGTCATGTGATCAACACGGATCTGTCCGATTTCCCATATTCCATCCTGATTGCCTATGGTTGGCTTCCAAAGTTTGCAGGATTGGTCCGTTTTGAACAAAATGCCTCAAACTATGCATGCAGCTTGCGATTTCCGTGAAATTTCACACACACATTCCCACTAGGCCGAGGAAGAAATGCCACCCTTTTCACATTGGCCTGTTATAGCGCCACCAGCAGGTCTAATTTAGCAAAACACATTTTTGAAACAAAATGCCTCAAATCATGAATGCAGTGTCTGATTGCCGTGAAAGACCTAAGAATAAATGGCACCCTTTTCACATTGGCCTATTATACCGCCACCAGGAGGCCAGAATAACGTACCTGACCTGGCGGAGACCTGTGCTCCGAGGAGCACTTTTTCTAGTTATTATTATTATTGTGAGCTTGGAGATCCATTGTCAGCTCTTCTTATCAATGATGGGCAAGGAGGCTTTGCCCAACTCCACTTGAGCTGGATTTGGGTGAAGTGGTGATAATATAATGACAGACACATGCAAGTATCTAACAATATATATAAAGTCACCATACCAACTTTGATGAGGCAGTATTGCTTTGTTTTAAACATATAAGGTTTTCTTCATTTCCTGAAAATGTTATATTTAGTTTCTTAATTTCCTGAAAATGTTATATTTCGTTTTTTCATTTCCTGAAAAATGAACATTTTGGAGTTTCTTGTTTCTGCCCAACAGTAGAGATATGCTGGTTCTGTAGGAGCCTGCATGTAGCCTCAGATCCGTAGGTTCCCAAGACTATAGTCACCATGGGTGATCAGGATTTTATAGCCTGTGGACCTAAGCTATGGAATGCCCTGCTTGAGGATTTGAGGCTAGCAAAGTCAGAGTCATCTTTTAAATCTGAAAATGTTCTTTTATACCTAGGCCTTTTCAGCAAAGCACATCTCTTTGTTGTTTTGGTTATATGCAACACTGTCCAGTGTACACATTAGCATTATATGCAAGTATGGAAAGTGACACTTTAGCAAACGTGCAAATGTTGCCCAGACGTGCTGGAACAGAAGTATAAACCAGCCTTTAGCGGTGAGCACAGTATAGAGCTCTTGTTTTTAGCGGTGCCAACCGCTCTATACGTGGCTTTTGACTTTTGTATGTCTGTCCGTCCGTCCGTCCGGCGGTTTCAGCACGGGATGAGCACGGCAAAGAAGCAAACAGCTATAACTTCAGTTTGCAGCATGCCACCAAGTCCAAATTTGGTATGTGGACTTAGACCACCAATAGGGACGAGCATGAATTGATGACGTTATCAAAAAGGGGTCCAGGGACCCCCAGCGCCCGTATGAGCACGGGATGAGCACGGGATTTTAAACAGCTATAACTCCAGTTTGCAGCATGCCACCAAATCCACATTTGGTATGTGGACTTAGACCACCAATAGGCACGAGCATGAATTGATGAAGTTATCAAAGAGGGGTCCAGGGACCCCCCGCGCCCGTATGAGCACGGGATGAGCACGGGATTTTAAACAGCTATAACTCCAGTTTGCAGCATGCCACCAAGTCCACATTTGGTATGTGGACTTAGACCACCAATAGGCACGAGCATGAATTGATGAAGTTATCAAAGAGGGGTCCAGGGACCCCCCGCGCCCGTATGAGCACGGGATGAGCACGGGATTTTAAACAGCTATAACTCCAGTTTGCAGCATGCCACCAAGTCCACATTTGGTATGTGGACTTAGACCACCAATAGGGACCAGCATGAATTGCTGAAGCCCCGCCCCCTCTGTCTTCCCATTGGCTGGCCTTCAAACAGCCTTAACTCAAGTTCGCAGCATGCTATGGAGTACAAATTTTGTACATGGACTAAAGCCAGCAATAGGGACTAACTGTCATTACTTAAGCCCCGCCCCCTCTGTCTGCCCATTGGCTGGGCTTTAAACAGCCATCATTCCAGTTTGCAGCATGCTCCCAAGTACAAATTTGGTAAGTGGACTCAGACCACCAATAGGGACGCATTGAAATGAGTTAAGGCCCGCCCCAAAGGCACCGCTTCCTTCACACAGGGTGTGATTTTTTTTTTTATCTGTAGGTTCTCACAGGCACCTGTGGCTAGTTGACATGCAGAGGAGTTCTTTGTTTTGATGTTGTATTTGCTTATTGACTGTAAGGAAATTGTCAGAGCCATTTCATCAGTACACACAGGTGTTTTGTATTCCATGATTATTGTCTCCGCCAGGCCGAAAGGCATGGCGAGAGAGTATGTTTTCCACCCCGTCCGTCCGTCCGTGTGTGTGTCCGTGTGTGTGTCCGTCTGTGACCAGCTAATCTCCGGCACCGTTGTCTTGATCGTAGCGAAACTGTGCACACACACTCCCTGGATGCCAATTCAGAACCTTTGCCCCAAATTTTTCTCATGGGCCTTTCATAGCGCCACCAGGAGGCCGATTTGTGCAAAACATATTTTTTGACTGCACTCCTACAGATTTTGTCCAAAAATCACGCAAATCGGTATACAGTATCTCTGTAGTCATTCAACGAAACGGGTCTTTCAGATTTCTCATATTCCATCCTGATTGGCTAAAAATGTCTTCCAAAGTTTGCAGCAGTGCTCCGTTTTGAACAAAATGCCTCAAATCATGAACACAGCATGCAATATCCGTGAAATTTTGCACACACATTCCCATTAGGCCGAGGAAGAACTACCATTTGAAAATGTTCAAATCAGCCTCATGGTGGCGCTATAACAGGCCGGTTCGTGTTTTTACCTATAATTGCGCGATCTGTGTAAAACTTTGCATGCACACTCCCTAGAGGTCAAGGAAAAACCTTTGCCCTGCATTTTTCACATCTTCCTTTTATAGCGCCACCAGCAGGCCAACTTATGTAAAACACATTATTTTATACTACTCCTTCCAATATTATCCAAATTTCACGCAAATCGGTACACATGATCTCTATAGTCATGTGATCACGACGGATGATTTTTCATATGCCATACTGATTGGCTAAGATTAACATCTAAAGTTTGCATTATTGGCTTGTTTTGAACAAAATTCCGCAAATCATGAACGCATCGTCCAATTGCGCTCAAACTTTGCACGCACATTCACACTATGTTGAGGAACAAATGCCACCCTTTTAACATTGGCCTGTTATAGCACCACCAACAGGTCTAATTTAGCGAAACATGTTTTTAACAAAATGCCTCAAATCATGAATGCAGTCAGTGTCCGATCGTCGTGCAAGGCCTAAGAAGAAATGGCAACCTTTTCACGTTGGCCTATTATAGCGCCACCAGGAGGCCACAATAGCCTACCTGACCTGGCGGAGACCTGTGCTCCGAGGAGCACTTTTTCTAGTTGTTCTGTGATTTGTTTTGATTAACTGGGATACATTATTGGTTAATCAGTAATCAGTTCAAACTGTTTCTGCCTTGGGAGTGGCTTGCTGAGTAGCCTATATAACCCACCTTAATAATGCTGATTTTGGTGAAGCTGTGTGTGCAAAGAGAATAGAACAGTTTTTGACCATGTATGCAAACATGTAGACATGCTGAATTTATGTTTGTTATTTTGAGAAGTTTTTAATAAATCGTAAAACGACATTGTGCGTTATCTGTAAATTCTGCAACACAGTTTTGGAGTGGGATTAATTCTGCAATTCCTGTGTCTGTCTCCTGGGGGAAATCTCTGAAATCTACACTTACGCATCAGCTATTATTATGTTTCAACATTCGGTGAATAAATCAGGAAAGCAGACACTAACCACTCAGAAGATTATTTATTTAGCCCTCACCCATGCCCATGGGTGAGTACACACCCATGGGCATGTGATCCATAAAGTCAACTTAGACTTAGAGATCAAAGGTCAATGGGCCATGTTGTGCGCTTTAGCCACCCACATAGATTCCATTGCATTTGTTTGTGTGCATGAGTTTTGCAATACATTTTATGTATTGCCACCCCGCAATGCAGATGATGATCCCCTGGAGTGGTGGAATTCCAACAAACGGCAGTTTCCACTCCTAGCTAATGTAGCAAAGAAATTCTTATGCATCCCTGCCACAAGTGTACCATCTGAGAGGGCATTTAGCACCAGCGGGCACATCCTCTCCCCCCAAAGGTCACAACTTAAAGTAGAAAAGGTCAACATGCTGTCCTTCTTGCATCACAACCTGCCCTAACCCCTAACCAAATATGTTCATGTTCGTGTGTGTGTGCGTATTCTGCGTTATAGTTCTCATATTAGGTCATATTTTTATTTTGTCACTGTTAATGTGTACACTGTACAGTAGAGTTCTTTAATAGCCTTTACAGGGCTCAGGTTTAACAGGTTTTATTTCAAGTGTGACTGTTAATGTGTACAGTAGATTACTAGATTTCTTTAATGGCCTGTAGGCTCCCAGGTTTAAAATGTTTTCATTCTATTTATGTTCTGTCAATTCTTTATCGCCTGCCCTGTATTGACCTCTCAGGTTTAAAATGTTTTGCATCTTTTATGGCAGTCCAACTGTTGGTTGTTGTCAAAATAATTCTTCCTCTATAGATAGATGACCGTAATATACTGTGGTTGAGCTAAATTCTGGTCTGGTCTGGTGTACCGTGTACAGTACACAGACAGTCACAGCTGTCACACACACACACACACACACACACACACACACACACACACACACACACACACACACACACACACACACACACACACACACACACACACACACACACACACACACACACACACACACACAGAGCTGAAGCTGAACACGTCAGTGATTTTTGTAGTCTCAGAACAAGACTCTAATGAACTAATCCAGGATTTGTCCTGTGGATCTTAATGCTTCATAGCACAAGGCTAGGTTAGATTGTTAAATGCATTTCGACCCTTATTTAGAAACAGTGAGACAGGAAAGTAGAGAGCAGAGATGAGGTGCTTTACAATTCCTAAGCCGGATTTGAATGTAGGACATTGCATCTCTACAGGCACAGTGGCTTAGCTGGTTGAGCCACTAGGCCACCCCAGGTGTGAGTGTCTGCCTTGGGGATGGTGTTGATGTCCCAGGACCATGTCTGCAGGCTTTGAATTGTAGAAACAAAAAAAATAAAAAGAACAATTGTTCTTAAACAATTACGCCCTATATAATTTACTTCTTTGTACAAACAATAGCAAAAATAATAATATAATACAAAATACAATAATTGGTCGATAAGACTAATGATGACTTTTGATAATCTTCATAAATAGGGACACAAGGGTTTGTGTGGTTAACATAACATTTTTTAATTAAATTGTCAAATTGTGATATCAAACTATAAATAGCAAACATATCAGACAGTATGCATTTCCCAAAAGGAAATGCATGTATTTAATTCAGTCTGACCAGAAGCAGGGATAAAACATATCCCCAACGGCCATTAAAAATGAATGACCAGAGGGGAATATGAAAAGCAGATGCATGGATCCTCTCTCCCAACCCCCCCCCAGCAAATCAAACCCTGGACAGAACAATGTCTGTCTGTCATCTCACTGGTACATGGCTCTGGGCCACTCTCTACATCCAGCAGGCTCTGCACATGTGGTGAGACTGACAGAAATGTGTGTGTGCCTTGCCTAGCAATGATAATCCTTCTAGCCCTTGAGCAGTGTTGCCAATGTCTGCTTATTATAAGCGACTTTGGGCTTGTTTTTCCTGTAAAGTTGCTTGTAAATATTGGTAGTTGCGGGTTGTGTTATTTCGGGCTTGTTTCTAAAGTGTAATTGCTTATTTTGGACTTGCTTCCCAAGGTTGTTTAACCTTAAGAACCTTAGGGAGTCCTGATCCCGAAAGGCATTTGCTTTATGTCACTCCCCATCCCTCCCTCCCCATTTCCTCTCTACCTACTGTCCTATCAATAATAAAGGCATAAAAGCCCAAACATTCATGTTAAAAAAATAAAAGGTCCAGAAATAGCTCAAAAAGTACATGCACAAGCTCACATACATGTGCAATAATGTGTGTGTGTGTGTGTGTGTGTGTGTGTGTGTGTGTGTGTGTGTGTGTGTGTGTGTGTGTGTGTGTGTGTGTGTGTGTGTGTGTGTGTGTGTGTGTGTGTGTGTGTGTGTGTGTGTGTGTGTGTGTGTGTGTGTGAGCTTATATGTTGTCGCTACTGGGAGGCATGCGTTAATCCGACAGACCTTTTCTCCGACTATGTGGCATCCGCGTGCGGTTAGGGTTAGGGTGCGGGTTTGGTTCGGGTTTACTGTTTAATGTCGGAGCACTGCGCTGTCGGAGGAATGCGCTGTCGGACTAACGTATTGCACCCGTCGCTACTTGCTGTACAGCAAAGTATATACTGTAGGTGTAGTGTAGGGCTTACAGTAAGTGGTTTATATTCCATATTCTGCAAGTGGTCCGAATATGTTTAAAAATCACTGCACACCCTACAGCCAGTCGTTTTACCTCCATGTTTGTTTGTGCAAGATAATCATGATACTATTGTGTAGTTTGTCATGTGCCGTTCATTTCTAAAGTGAGAGTATCTGCGATTAGAGATAATACACTCCGAATTCAAAATCAGTTTGGATTTGGATTTATGCTTGAGCGTGAGTGTGTGTGTGTGTGTGTGTGTGTGTGTGTGTGTGTGTGTGTGTGTGTGTGTGTGTGTGTGTGTGTGTGTGTGTGTGCGTGTGCGTGTGTGTGTGAGAGAGAGAGATTCCTGTGTGGTTCTATGTTGTTAAACTGATTGGCCAGCAGTTCCCTGGGGTCCTGGGTTTGTGGAGATGATTGACGGGAAGGGAGGGAGGGGACAGAGTCTGTTGAGATGGAGAAACACTGAAACACCACACGTGGCTGCAGAAATACATTGTACACAATTTCTTCTTGGACATATGCATGTGTGAGCGCGCGCACACACACACACACACACACACACACACACACACACAAACACACACACACACACACACACACACACACACACACACACACACACACACACACACACACACACACAGCCAATCAGGAGAGAGTACCCATTCATGAGCTTAATTTCCAATTTTGTCTGCTCATTTCTTTGTGTCATCACCTCCAAATTCTCTCCTCTTGTTTATCCGGTATCCTGTGTGAGTTCTCTCTCCTGATCGGATAAAATTGGTATCCCGACCTGAAAATGCATTTCTGTTAATAAAGTGCTGGAGAGACAGGGAGACTCCTGTTACTGAAAAAACACTATAGAAACTTACCCTACCTTTAAGTTCTCATTTATTGGTATCACTATGATACTATGTTTTAAATATTAATGTCATCATTTAAATATTAGTGTTTTTCCAATTATTTGGGGGCCCACTTGCAATACCCTCGTGGCCCACCAATGGCCTCGGCCCAAAGGTTGAGAATCACTGCTCTACCATACACATTGCTTAGAATTACGTTTTCTTCATTAAAGTAAGTCTCAGATTGTAGCTTTAAGTGTGCTTCCCCTACACTGTCTTCCTTACAAAATGGACTTCACTAGACAGTCCATTAGTCTGGTGCCAATGGGGTTTTACAGTGACAATGCAGAGGCTGTACTTTTTGGATCATTTTAGAACTCTACAGTTGCTTAAGTGAATAGAGCTGAATTAGTTTAACTTCACTGGCATTTAATAAATAAAATCCAGCAATATATATTTTTCCTGTACATTTGAATACGAATTATGTGAAAGTGGAACGTTTTAGGCCTTTAGGGGAACTCACTCAACAAATTAATATGAAATGGAATTTTGAAGTGATCTTATCAGCGATAAAGAAATCCATTGTGTTAGAGACCATAAACTTCTCTTTATATGTCATCAGTTATTTTATGACTTTGTAATCTTTTGACTTCTGATTTTAATCATAGATCAAACTCCTCTGTTCTTTCAATATCTTCTATTAATTTAACATTTTGAAATGGAAAATGAAACAATTTCCAGTCGTACTGTATCCACTGAATTGAGTGCCATGGCTTACAACTGCCTGTAGTGTTACACATGTATTACTGTATCACTATTTATAGTTGAACAATTAGCCTTTAGTGGTTATTTTGCACATGCTGTAACAAACAGTACAATATGTAAGATATGTTACCTTAGTCATGACATGAGCAGTTATATGACAGGCCCTGAATACAAATAAAATACAATCCAGAAACCTGTTGCAAGATGTGATGTGATGTGAATCATATCATGTGTACCAGCTCTAAAAAATGATATACCCCCCCCCTCTCTCTCTCTCTCCCTCTCTCTCTCTCTCTCTCTCCCCCCCACATATACTTGCTTATAAATAGTTTTAACCTCAATAACCACTGTTCATCAATGCACAGCTGTCACATGCAAATTATTGTGTTAACCCTGCCTCTCTTTGCTGCGTTTCAGTTCCGCTATAAGAGGCGTGTGTACACCGAGGCCTACCTGGATGACAAGCAGCTATCTAAACTTCACACCAAGGTAAGACACCTGCTGGTTTCTGGTCACAATATTTATGAATTATGAATGTGTCACATAGTGACACAAACCTGGCTCGCAACTTTTGTCTTGTTGAAACCAAGAAGATACTCTGTGCATGATGTAACTTTAGCTGCTATTGTACACTTGCGGTTTCACGAATGTAAGTGTATAGCAGCATATTTCATTGAGGTCTTCCTGACACATGGTGCTGAGAAGATGCTGGTTATATTGTCATGTCAGGAGTGAGCAACATTTGTTTTCAATCTGGCTACTGTGTGAAGGCAACTTTAAATCCCATTTAATCAAGTTGTTGATTACACAGGTGCAGGTGCACACTATTCTATTAAAATGGTGATCAAATAGCTGCATCAGGATTGTGTGCTTGTATTGCTCATTAAATACAATTAATCTACAATTAATCTTAATTAGAATATAATATTCTCCCAGGCTGCTTAAACCTGTAACATGCAACTGTGTACCAAGTAACACGAGTGCTATTGGTGTGTGTGTGTGTGTGTGTGTGTGTGTGTGTGTGTGTGTGTGTGTGTGTGCGTGTGTACCGTATGTGCGTGTGCCTGCGTGCAAGCACACGTGCATGTCTGAATTTGGGTGATGTGAAAGGGTCCGGACAGCAGAATAAATTGCATTTGCATGAAGCCCCATCAGAGGGCAGGAGATTCTCTGAGCTAAACCCACTGCGCTCTGCGTGTGTGTATCCCAGTGGTTTTCAACCTTTTTCATATCAAGGCCCATTTGGCATTTGAGCCACGTACCACCATTTGATGAGATTTAGCCTCTCAGACCCAAAACTTAGAATATTTTGTAATCATTGGATAAGATTTTATCCACAATTCCATGCTGTATTGATGTTGGTACCACAGAAGAGATAACAGGTGACCGTTGATCAAAATAACAATTCTTCTACATTATCTAATTGTGTAGACTTCTTGTAAATTAAGTAATGCAGATGTTTAACAATCATTTAACTCTTGAGAGCGTAAAATTAAACCAAATGGACCGTTAAGGGTCCATTTGGTTTAATTTTACACTCTCAAGAGTTAAAGATCTATAAGGGTCCATTTGGTTTCCAACTCTCCATCATTTAGCTGGGGACCACCTGGAACCCCCTCAAGGACCACTGGTGGTCCCCGGACCACTGGTTGAGAACCACTGGTGTATACAGTATGTTTATATTTCTGTGTGTGTGTGTGTGTGTGTGTGTGTGTGTGTGTGTGTGTGTGTGTGTGTGTGTGTGTGCCCACCAGGAGTATCACTGCTATTATGCATGGGTCATTCATTGATCAACAGCCTTGTCCAAAATCAGAACAGAGAGAGAGGGAGAGAGACAAAGGATGAGTCACCCATTCAGTGAGCTCAGCTCTTTCTAGAGAGAGAAGACACCCTATGGGGCAGTGCAGTCTAGAGTCTAGGGCTGCAACTATCCATATTGTTTTAAAGCGATCATTCTGTTGATTACCTTTTAGATTAATCAAACAATCAGGAAGCAGGTTTAAAAAAAAAAAACACTTAATCCCTATTTTATACCGTGTCGCACAACAGTGTCGTGCAAAAATAGTGAAAATAGATTTTCACCCATAATGACGGATAGATTATTAATTGATAATTGTATTACATTATTGATTATCGTTAAATTTTTATAATTGATTAAATCGATTAGTTGCACCCCTACTGCAGTTATACTACTGTGCCACAATATGACTCACAGTACGGCCGTTGGCTTGCTCAGACAAGGCTAGTTGACGAGCTTCTGCACTCAGAACAGTAATAGGGAAATCACTAGCAATGTGCAATATCTTTTAAAAGGAATATTGCAGTAAGAGGAAGCGACAAACTCCTTGTTATTTTCCAAAAAACATTGCTGCTTTAAATTCTAAATGATCTGCGTTTCTGTAGTGCCTTTTTCCAAACCGCTATGCAATTTGCAAAGGGCATTACATTTTCCAATACATTACACTCACACACCAACGGTGGAGGCAACCATACAGGCTGCTCCTCTGGAGCAGTTAGGGGATCAAACCGGGAACCTTCCGTGTCGCTCTGTCATCCGATTGACTGACACATTCATTGTGAAGTTTAACCCATTAAGACCTGAGGCCAATTCTACAAATGCCTTCTAAATCATAGCAGTTTTCTGAAAAACTATACTCTATATATACTATATTGGTGGTGCTCAAACCTTTTCATGTTACGGACCCCCAAAATGTAATGTATTTGGCTGCAGACCTCCATCTCAAAATATTTAGTAACATGGACCCCCAGAAGCAAATATTTGAGTTAAAAATGTTTGCTTTACAAAAATATAATATCAATGATTTGCACAAATAAAAAATAGCAGATCTACAAGCTCATAGCACGGCACAAAGTGACACGCTATGAGCTTGTATATCTGCTATTTTTGAATAGCCAGTATAAAATAATGGTTGAAGTGGTTACACAGATGCTTTCCCCGTTTTAATGAGTTAAACATCAATGATCGATATATCTAACATCGCTCTTTGTTATTAAGTTTCCTTGGTCATACAATAAAACAGTGCATTCCTATGTTATATAGTCAGTTGGGAACAGACTTAAATAACAGGTGAAAGTGAGACTCAACAGTGTGAGATAACCTTGCAGAGAATCTCACACTGACACTGTATTGCTGAACAGCAGGTGTGGAGAAGGTGTGAAGAGGCTGTGAACGTGTTGCCTGCATCAACTCCTCACTCTGTGTGTGTGTGTGTGTGTGTGTGTGTGTGTGTGTGTGTGTGTGTGTGTGTGTGTGTGTGTGTGTGTGTGTGTGTGTGTGTGTGAGCCCAAACGGTTGTCTTCCTGGAGAGAACAGAACATTGATTGCAAACTAATAATGAAAGTGCTCACTTGCTGGGGATTTTGAGTAGTAAGGTTTATCAGTGCCTTATACTGTCGCTAAGGTATAGAAACAGGAAGGCCATTTCACCTACAGTATAGCAGTATGAAGTGAACCCAGGCAGAACAGCAAGTATTTCCTATTGATCTCTGGTCATTTGTAATAATTGCGGAGGTCATCTGCAATGCTCCCTCAATTCTTTTCATTGGTATGAGGCTCTGAGCGAACACTCAAACCCATGAGTGTTACTTCAGCAAGTACTGTGCAACATCTGACATGTACACTGGGTACACTGTGGTCACATTGACACCACCTGTCCAACCCTTAGATAATGACAAGTTATGTGGCTTAAGAATGTAATAATTGAAGTAATAGACTCTGTGCATCCTACTATAATTCTAGTAACCTCTGTAGTGGTGAAGCTACCCGGTTCTCCTCACTGGCTGGAGCAATTGCTCTGATTTTGCACACAGCCATTGACCATTACCATCTGAACTTAACTGTGAAGCCCGTTTTTCGATTTCATCAAATCTCAGCTTCTTATTAGCGTTTTTGTGTAAAACACTGTCGCCATGGTTACGGGGCTGCCCAGCTATGGGACGAACTGCCTCCCGGGTTGCCAGATCATGTGCGCATATCCCCCCACGGATGCGTCGACCGGGTATGGTCTAGTAACTGTAGTTCTGATAGTGACATTATGGGGAATCCCCAGCCAAAGCCTACCCCCCCATGCACACGCACGCACGCACGCACGCACGCACGCACGCACGCACGCACGCACGCACGCACGCACACACACACACACACACACACACACACACACACACACACACACACACTCACACACACACACAGGGTTGCCATACCTAACAAAACTGAATCTGAATAAAGATAAAATAATGAGACTGCTGGGTCTTGTAGTTGGGCTCTGTTGCTGCTCCTTGCCAGAGGAGCTTGGCCGTGGTGCCCCCGAGGACGCTGCTGGCCCCTAGACTACTGGGGCTGACAATCTGGGCTGATAGCCAGACTGCTGGGTCAGTCAGGCTCTGTTGCAACTCCTCGCCAGGGCACTTTGCTGCCGTTCCAAGGATGCTGCTGGTCCCCAGACTGCTGTGGCTGGTAGCCAGGCTGATAGCCAGACTGCTGGGACTCGTCGTCTGGCTCTGTTGCTGCTCCTCACGGGGCAATTCACTGCCATCTTCCCACCCAATGCAACCCATGTGGCAGGGCCCGACATGTGGCAGGGTCCTGGTGAAATGACATTGGGCTTCTAGATTACTTGCTTTAATCACACAGAAATAAGGAGGTAAAAGACAGATGAATGAATAATCTTGTCATGAGAAAGGCTCTCTCTGAGTGTGTGGGGACGACTCGCTTATCCTGTGTGCATCAATTAACTCAATGCACAACTGTAGTTCCTTGTCAAATGCCAAAGATGTAATCGAGAGGACGGTGTGTTTTTGAGTGATCAAAATCAATAGCAGACATAGTACATACTGTATAACATAATGACTGTACACCGTTGCATCTTACAAAGTGACACATGCAAGTTGCGTTGCC
>NC_139943.1:44175771-44210771 GCF_963454915.1 Gymnoscopelus microlampas
CCAAACGAATCAGGCCCGCTAATGCCTGACTACCACCAGCCACAGGAAACCAAGGGCTTTGCCAATAGACACCCCAACTAAACATGTTTAAACAATGAAATTGAACACACTGATGATTCAAATCAAAATGATATTTGATGTAAGCGAGTAGGCCAAGAAAATCTTGCTGATGGGCCACATCCAGCCACCAGCTGCCAAGTGACGATCAGTGGTTTAGACAGACAGCACTACTGGGATGAGTTCCAGCCTACGTTCTCCAAACCTTGGACACTGCTGGTGTTACATTATGGGAAGATAATAAAAGCTTTACTTTTGCTTTTCAGAAATGATAATGTTGTTTTCAAGGAAACTAAAACAGGGTGTAATAAAAGCGAAGGGAACTAAATGAAAGCAAAGAAGAAAGAGAATACCAATCAAATGTAAAAATTATATTTAGTTTTGGAATAGGAAAGTTCCCAGTTCAATTCCTGGCTCCGCCCTGGCTGCATCCCCTGGTTGAATTGTATCCCGATGACCAGGTTGGTGCCTTGCGTGGTTTCCTCCGCCGTCTGTGTGTGAATGTGTGTAAATGGGTGAATGTAATTCTCATTGTGAAGCACTTTGGAGAAAGGTGCTATGTAAGTGCACCATTTGAGACATAAAATGTCAGCTTGTACACAGGTGGAGGACAAATTAAATGGAAATCATTTAATTTATTTTTTTATATTCAGGAATATGTGTCTATATAATTATTCATTATTGATAATGTAAGACTAACTAGGCTATATATAAATATATTAGATAACATGATAGTATTTGACAGAGTCAACCCTTAAGAGGCCTGATGCAAATGTAGGGTAAGACACTGGGTAGACCCCTGTCACCTAGCATTTTCAGTAATGACTTTGGAACAATCGAAAGGCTGCTGGCAGAGGTTGCTGTCAGGTTGTGCCCCTGTTCAAATTGTATTACAGCTGCCACAGGCCCAGTCTCACTAAGTGTTTGGAAGTGCTCACTTAAATCTTCAGATAAATTCTAAAACTCCCACGTAGTGAGTACAGGTAGTAGTTGGATAAACTAAAATAGGAATTTGTATAACTGCCTGCAGCATTTTCTATGAGTTGTAGAGAGACATTTTAGTGACTAAAGCAGATCATCTTTTACTCCCTTCAAGGCTCTATAGAATGTCTATATCATATCCACCTCTCTCTAGAATAATGAATGATCTATGTTAGTTACGATGCAGAGATGAGAAAGGCCTGATTAGAATTACCGGTCAAGCTTGGCTGTAATGTAATACAGGCTACAACACGCTGCATCATCTGTGCGAGGAAGATAAGAGGGATGCTGGGGCCTGGGCCATCTTACAATACTACTCAAACCCATGATCATACCCTGGTTAGCTCTCTGTGGAGGAGTTTTCCTCAACATCTGTGCTCTACATCAGCAGAGCAGTCCAGATATATTTCTGTCTTCTATTACAGTGTTTTGCACACTTTGCTATATTGACTGTCTCTGTGTCAATGGATGTATATGCAAGCAATGCGCCTGCTTCCTCTTACACAGAAACACACTCTTGACATATACTATACAATACAATATACAATTGTGCACTATACCTCAGGGCAGACTATAGATAGAGAGGGGGTTGGCTGTGTAGTAGAGGGCATTTAGTAACGCACTAGTTGGTAATGTGGTCACTGGCATCAGAGAGCACTCTACTAAAGCCTAGCTTTTGCAATACTGTGTGTTAACCACCATCTCACAACGCATCCGACATCAACACATACACTGCATCCTCTATCAACACATCATACACCTGTCCTGCATACTGCACTACACTGGGTCAGTCCGCATTACAGCTTAAACTACTTTAATACTACTACTAATACCAATGTAATAGGACTGTATTACTACTGCAGTATCACTATACTTAGTAAAGATCCCTTAACTAGAGATAAACAGTTAATGCTCTTAATGCACTTTTAATTCATTCGAATGAAATCAATTGGATCAAATTCAGATACAGTTAAATGTTATTCCGTTCAGGACAGCATTGTTCAATTCAGGTCAATTAAAATCAATTGAGTTCTGTTCAATAAAAGTACTGTATATGACACCATTTAAGCGTGTGGGCTTGACCTTGTTTCCTGTGTTGCTCAGTGTCTTTGGTGATTTGTGTATAAATCCTTAACTATGGCTTTTGCCACGCTTTCCCATATCTAGCATTCGCTTTATTTCAGATCAGATGTAGGGAGCACACTGGTTGTCATATACAAAAGGAGTGCACATCCAACTAGAAAAAGTGCTCCTCGGAGCACAAGTCTCCGCCAGGTCAGGTAGATTATTGTGGCCTCCTGGTGGCGCTACAGTAGGCCAATGTGAAAAGGGTGCACTTTCTTCTTAGGCCTTGCACGACAATCGGACACTGCATTCATGATTTGAGGCATTTTGTTCCAAAAATGTGGTTTGCTAAATTAGACCTGCTGGTGGCGCTATAACAGGCCAATGTGAAAAGGGTGGCATTTCTTCCTCGGCCTAGTGGGAATGTGCATGCAAAATTTCATGGAAATCGCACACTGCGTTCATGATTTGAGGAATTTTGTTCAAAAGGGACCCATCCTGCAAACTTTGGAAGCCAATGTTAGCCAAGTAGGATGGAATATGAAATATCGGACACATCCATCTTGATCACATGACTACAGAGATACTGTGTACCGATTTGCGTGATTTTTGGACAGAATCTGAAGGAGTAAGAGCAAAAAAATTGTTTTACAAAACTCAGCCTCCTGGTGGCGCTCTAAAAGGCATATGTGAAAAATGCAGGGCAAAGGTTTTTCCTTGGCCTCTAGGGAGTGTGCGTGCAAAGTTTGACGCAGATCGGTGCAGTTATACTTAAAAATGCAAATCGGCCGGTTATAGCGCCACCATGAGGCTGATTTGAAAAACTTTAAGTGGCATTTCTTCCTCGGCCTAGAGGGAATGTGCGTGGGCAATTTTATGGAAATGGCAAGCTGCGTTCATGATTTGAGGCAGTTTGTTCAAAACTAACCAATCCTGCAAACTTTGGAAGCCAACCTTAGCCAATGAGGATGGAATATGGGAAATTTAACAGGGTTGATCACATGACTATAGAGATACTGTGTACCGATTTGCATGACGTTTAGTTAAAAGCTGTAGGAGTAATGGGGAAAAATGGGTTTCGCACAAATCGGCCTCCTGGTGGCGCTATAACAGGCCCATGTGAAAAAAATTGGGCAGAGGTTCTGAATTGGCATCCAGGGAGTGTGTGTGCACAGTTTCGGAGCGACCGGGCCAACGGTGCCGGAGATTAGCTGGTAACACACAGACAGGACGGACACACACACGGACACACGGACACACGGACGGACGGACGGGGTGGAAAACATACTCTCTCGCCATGCCTTTCAGCCTGGCGGAGACAATTATGTGTCTATGCTGAACCATTACATTGTGAGAAATATTCTCACATTGTGCAAAACTGTCTCCCTCATGAAGCCTCATCATAACACAGGGTAATGCTATTCTTCCTACCGCAAGGCATTGTTGGTAGAGTTTTGTGTTTATGAATGAGAAAATTCCTGCATTATTTTCCATTTACAATGAAAACAAACTGAGAATGCAGACCATTGTACTTGTATGATCGTTCTGAGATGCCACAGCCCACAACGTAGCCGTAGCTACCCTATGAACTCCCATCAGTGCAGGGGTACTAAAACTGCTGTGAATTTGAAATATTATATGGGATTTCTGCATAACATAGCCGCGCGCACATACGCACACACACACACACACACACACACACACACACACACACACACACACACACACACACACACACACACACATATACATACATAGCGGAATGGCAGAAGATGAGAGGACATTTCCACTGGGGAATCCCTCACACAAAACTCTTATAGATAATCCCCAGCAACGGTGGGGGTGGTATATTACACATTGTCGTACATGCACACATATGCAGTGCACACACACACACACACACACACACACACACACACACACACACACACACACACACACACACACACACACACACACACACACACACACACGCGCATGCACACAGCCAGAATGAGGTTCACTGCCTTAAAGCCCAGGGAATCAGGGATTTATGACAAAAAGGTTTCTCAGAGAGTGCAGCTCAGTGGAGAAGGTCTTAATTTTAAATATGCCTGGCTGTTTTGCCTAATTATACACCATAAAATGGTGTCCCACACCAAAGATAATAAGTCAATGAAAAGCTTGGCTATTTTTGGCAAGGGACACCATTGCAAAGCAGTTCTCAGGCTTTTTTGTGTACACATCTGCTTGAATGTTTATCACAGGTACAGTGCCCGTCCAATGCATCCCCATACATTAATGTATGTACATGAAACTTTAAAGAGCACAAGCTGTGTACATTTAGTGTTCACATTTAGTGCATGGTCCTCCCCTTCACCCCCACCACCCCTGCCACATACCCATCAGCTTGGTACATTTCCATATTATAGTTTGTGCTCAGTGCACTGCCACCACACATGTGACCATCCTCAATTCATAACACTGTCTCTTTTCTCCCCCTCACGTCTTTCCTCCTACCACTACGCCACACCCACCCTTCCTCTCATTCATTCTCTTATCTCTTTTCCCTCCCCTTTTTCTCTGTTCTCTCTCTCTCCTGCTCCTCCTACTCTTATCAGTCTCTCTCTCTCCACAACAGCATCCCGCAGAATCACCCCTCTCTCTGTCTCTCCCCGTCTCCCTGCATGCACACGAGCGTGTGTGCAAGGTGAATGTGCGCGAGGGCTCGAGAGTGTGCATGCATTTGTGAGTGGTGAGCGTGAGTGTGCACGCTGCGAGTGTGCATGCTGTGCACTTGCTCCGGCAAGACGAGAGCCAGCGAGGGAGAGAAGGAGAGAGAGGGAAGAGGAGAGCCACAGAGAGGAGGGCAGAGGAAGAGAGGAGGGAGAGGAGAAGAGAGGGAGGGGGGTACTGGATATGGCCATGTGGATGGTGTTTTGGCGCTGGCACCGTAGCTGACCTACGGCAGGGTTGTGTGTGTGTGTGTGTATGTATGTGTGAGTGTGTGAGTGTCAGTGCGTGATGTGAGATGGGATCCGCTCTGGGCAGAAGACAAGCTGCTGAGAGAAAGCAAAGGCAAGCAAGAGAAGCCAGGAAGGCTAGAGTTAACAGTAAGGTACCCCCACACTTGCTTTATTCATCTTTTTTTTCTACTTGTATAGCTTGCTCTCTCTCTCTCTCTCTCTCTGGAGTTCTCTGTCCTTTACTCTCTTCCTCCGTTTCTCTGTACAGTATACGTTGCATCCCGTAAGCCCACCACCTGTCTGTATTCTGCTCTCTCCCTGTCCTCTGTTCTGATTCTCTCTCTGTCTCTCTTTCGTTCTGTTGCTCTGCTCTGCTGCATGTTAGCTGGTGCAGTCCTGTCTGAAACCCTGAGAAGAATGCTAATGTTTCTCACCGCACTGGTTCATTCCAGCTCGCTCATATGGGCTGTGTGTGTGTGTGTGTGTGTGTGTGTGTGTGTGTGTGCGCGTGTGTGTGTGTGTGTGTGTGTGTGTGTGTGTGTGTGTGTGTGTGTGTGTGTGTGTGTGTGTGTGTGTGTGTGTGTGTGTGTGTGTGTGAAACAAGCGTGTTTGCAGCACACATAGCTAAGTGACTGTGGCACGTGTTTGTGTATGTGTGTCTGTGCCTTTGGACTTGTCAGTGGCTCTCCCCTGGACAATACTTGCCTGGTGTTGTGCTTCGTTTTGTGTCTATTATCATAATGCTTCTGTCACATTCCTGTCATAAAGTGCTGTGTGTGTCTCCTCAAACAGCCACTGATCCCAGCACACTGTGCTTATCAAACGGAAAGCGAGTGTGTACATGTGTCAGAGAGAGAGATAAGACTTCAGAGTTAGAGTGCGGGTGGCTGGGCCACAGTCTTTAACTGGTGCAAATTGATTAAGTCCCATATCCAGTCATTGTAGTGTAAAAAGGCCATGTCTCTTCCAGTTGTAAGCCTCACAGAGCTGTCACAGAGCTGTCACTGTCAGCCAGAGAGAGAGTTGATCTTTTGCTCAGGTGATGGCAGCTCTCTGCAAGGGTAATGACAGCTACACACACTGGGCACGCACACATACACACATTTATCTTACTATCTTTGTGGGGACATCATTATTTTTTTTTATTTTTTTTTAGCACTTCACCCATTCCTCACTTCTGCTCATTATAAGATGGCATAAGATAAATACAATTAAGAATAACAACCATAACACTCAGCCCAGATCTGCACAACTGTACTGTATATGCATGCTCAACATCACATTGTTTTGCAAAACACTAAGAAGACTTCTCTACATTAGACACAAACATCTTACATGATGTCACTTTTTGCCATTTCTAAGCACTGCCTTTTAAAATTCCACTGCTAAGTTATATACCAATTGATCAAACACGTTTTCAGTTGTACAGACACTTAGGTGCTTTATTGTGAACTTACCTTACCTATCATGCGCAAGCACTATAAAAGGGCGTGAGGTGAGTGTACTAAAAAATCTGATGGCTTAAACACAAACATTTAAGGTACTGTACCACACAGAGCAAAACCTAAGCCCAGATGTGCACAACTAATTACATTCTCACTTTCTCAGCCTCACACTTTTTACACAACAATAAACACACTGGTATAATCCGCAAGTAGGTCCATGAGGAAGAACAAAGAAAGAAGTCAAGTCACTTGTCCCTGGTATAATCCACAGGTAGGTCCAAGGAAGAGCAAAGGTCCGAGACCAGCCTGACGACACCGCCTGTCATCAGGCTGCTGAACAAGACTCATGCCTTGTTCAGCAGTCTGACGGCAGCCGGGTGAAAACTGTTCAAGAACCTGGTAGTGCTTCTCTTGATACTCAGGTAGGCCCCCTTTCCCGGCCGCGGTCGTTGTAGGGGTTTGAACAGTTTGTGACTTGGGTGGTGATTGTCCTTGATGACGCGCTGGGCTTTGACTACACACGGCTTTTTGTACAGTTCCTGGAGCGCGGGGAGCTCGCCTCCCATTATGCGCTCTGCCGATCGTACTACTCGCTGTAGGCTTATCTTTTCTCGGGCCGTACAGTTTCCATACCAGGCCGTCACTCAGCCTGATAGAACGCCTTCAACTGAGCTGTTGTAGTACAGCCTGAGGATGCGGTGTCCTACTCCGAACTTCTTCAGGCGGCGGGCCAGTACAGTCGCTGCTGAGCCTTTTTCCTCACATGTGTGGTGTGTGTCTCCCATTTGAGCTCCTCCTCGATTCCCTACATATACTGTACATATACTATACATATACCATCAAATCTGCTGACCAAAATGTTTCCTTAATACAGCAGTCACAAACAAAAATATAGCTGCAAGCAGCAATGAGCGGTTTCGAGAATAATGGCAGACTGGCAGACTGTGACAGAGTGGCAGACTGGCAGACTGGCAGACTTTGACAGAGTGGCAGACTGGCAGACTGTGACAGAGTGGCAGACTGGCAGACTGTGACAGACTGTGGCAGACTGGCAGACTGGCAGACAGACAGACTGTGGCAGACTGGCAGACTGGCAGACAGACAGACAGTGACAGAGTGGCAGACTGGCAGACTGTGACAGACTGGCAGACTGGCAGACTGTGACAGAGTGGCAGACAGACAAACAGACAGACTGTGACAGAGTGGCAGACTGGCAGACAGACAGACAGTGACAGAGTGGCAGACTGGCAGACAGACAGACTGTGGCAGACTGGCAGACTGGCAGACAGACAGACAGTGACAGAGTGGCAGACTGGCAGACAGACAGACAGTGACAGAGTGGCAGACTGGCAGACAGACAGACAGTGACAGAGTGGCAGACTGGCAGACAGACAGACTGTGACAGAGTGACAGAGTGGCAGACTGGCAGACTGGCAGACAGACAGACAGACAGACAGTGACAGAGTGGCAGACTGGCAGACAGACAGACAGTGACAGAGTGGCAGACTGGCAGACAGACAGACAGTGACAGAGAGAGAGAGAGAGAGAGAGAGAGGGAGAGGGAGAGGGAGAGGGAGAGAGAGAGAGAAGGGAGAGAGAGAGAGAGAGAGAGAGAGAGAGAGAGAGAGAGAGAGAGAGAGAGAGAGAGAGAGAGAGAGAGAGAGAGAGAGAGAGAGAGAGAGAGAGAGAGAGAGAGAGAGAGAGAGAGAGAGAGAGAGAGAGAGAGAAAAGAAAGAGAGAGAGAGAGAGAGAGAGGGAGAGAGAGAGAGAGGCAGTGAGAAAGAGAGGCAGTAAGAGAGAGAGCGAGAGAGAAGAAGTGAACATGCATTAATTAACAAAGTCATGATTTTTGTTCAGTAAATTATATTTGGACCGGTTAAATTGAGGTTTGAACCAGGGACCTATAGACTTGTGGGTAGACAGTGTAAAGGATAAGGATAATTCCAGGTCCGTTCATGAAAGTCCTTGCGGTCTTGTTTCCAATGAGGGCCTGTGAGCAATTAGGGGTTAAGAGTCTTGCTCAGGGACAAATTTCATTTCATCGACACATTTGCTGGCCTGGCCTGGAATCGTACCTGGGGCAACCAGGGCCTCTGGCTCCCTAGGTGGGCTCACTAACCACTCAGCTATGGCCACAGTACAGACTGAGCCATTGGATAGACAGAATTGGATTTCATATGTGGTAAGTTATCATACAGCATGGGTTGCTTATTATATACATACAAGCTCATAACGCGTCACATTGTAGATCGGCTGTATGTGGTTACTGTAGGTGTTGTATTAATAATTACATCTGCAAAGTAACAAGTAACTAAAGCTGTCATCTGCTGTAATTGCAGTAGAGTAGAGTAGTAAAGTAAAAGTACCTAAAAATTGTACTGTGCATGTGGCAGGTGTGATTGGTGATGAGTGAGAGGGGTGGATCCAATCCATGGGAATAGGGGGAATTCCAAATGATGATCACCTCAACGCATTGTTGGGGACAGGGATCGAACCAGCGACCTATGGATTCACAGGCTGCCTCTCTTCTCATTGAGCTAGAGATATGGCCTCCCTGATGGTGTCTGTTGACACTCTCACACTCTACTGGTGGAGCTATTGAATCGACAGCATCAGATAGTGAGAAAGGAGAATCCAACAACACAAAACAAAAGGGCAAATGAATTACGTCATACATTGAAAATAACTACTTTCAAGTATGCATTTCTCGTTATCTTTAACAATTGCACATGCATTGATACAGTCATGTTGTGTGCAATGCAATTGAGTTGAGGTCTGCATGAGGTGAGATTTGAACCATCGACCCTGTGGTATCAAGGCAGATGATTAAGCCATTGGGCCAACAGACCCGAACTGATGAAAAAGGAGTTCACACACATGACACACTTTCACGCAAATTGCTCAGAAATGCTGGATTTAAATGTTTTTCAAACTGCTCAAAATTGCAGACAATCTAAGGGCGGAGCTTACTGGTCAAAGTGATAGATATGTTCCTCATTGATACAGTCATGTTGTGTGCAATGCAATTATAATGAAGTCTACCTGAGGTGGGATTCGAACCAGCAACCCTGTGGTTTCAAGGCAGATGATTAAGCTATCAAGCTATTGAACCTACACACCTGAACTAGTGAAAAGGGAGTTCAAACACATGACACACTTTCACGCAAATTGCTCAGAAATCCTGGATTTAAATGTTTTTCAAACTGCTCAAAATTGCAGACAATCTAAGGGCAGAGCTTACTGGTCAAAGTGATACATGTGTTCCTCATGAGTCAAGGCACATGTGTAAGCAGGTTTAACGGCTGTCGGCCAAACGAGGCATGACTTTTGCCTGTTTAAAGTTTGCATTTTCAAAAAATTGCTATAGCGCCCCCCTTTGACCAATTGGAGTAAGATTGGTTTCAGTGATACTTGGAATGACCTTCTACAATATTGCAAAGTGTCAAACAAATGCGAGTCTGCATGTATGTTTTAGGGGCAGATGAATAATTGTCATAAAACTGCAATTTTCATTGGCTTATAAAAAGCTTAACGTTTTCACTTATGGAAAATCTGCTTGCTCACGTCTGTCGGCATTGGTCATTCATTGATACAGTCATGTTGTGTGCAATGCAATTGAGTTGAGGTCTGCATGAGGTGAGATTTGAACCGGCGACCCTCTGGTATCAAGGCAGATGATTAAGCCATTGGGCCAACAGACCCGAACTGATGAAAAGGGAGTTCACACACATGACACACTTTCACGCAAATTGCTCAGAAATAGTGGATTTAAATGTTTTTCAAACTGCTCAAAATTGCAGACAATCTAAGGGCGGAGTTTACTGGTTAACAATTGCACATGTATTCATTGATACAGTCATGTTGTGTGCAATGCAATTATAATGAATTCTACATGACGTGGGATTCGAACCAGGAACCCTGTGGTTTCAAGGCAGATGATTAAGCCATTGGGCCAACAGACCTGTACTAGTGAAAAGGGAGTTTACACACATGACACACTTTCACGCAAATTGCTCAGAAATCCTTGGTTTAAATGTTTTTCAAACTGCTCAATATATTTCGGAATGGAAACTAGTGGAAAATAGTCGATCTACAAGCTCACAACGCGTTGCTATCTAAAAAGGTGTGAGATTGTAGATCGGCTATTTTCACAAGAAAGTATGTCATACATAAAAAAAAACTACTCTCAAAAGCATTTCGTGTTATTGTCTAAACATTGCACTTGTCTGAATTAACAGGGTCATGTTTTGTACAATGCAATTTAAATGTGAACTGTAATAAGTGGGATTCGAACCAGGGACCTTCGGCACATGAGACTCACACTCTACTGGTGGAGCTATCCAATACACAGCCTTAGACAGTGAAAAGGGAGAATCCAACCAAACAAAACAAAAGCGCGAATGAAGTACGTCATACATTGAAAAGAACTACTTTCAAGTATGCATTTCTCGTCATCTTTAACAATTGCACATGTATTCATTGGTATAGTCATGTTGTGTGCAATGCAGTTATAATTAAGTCTACCTGAGGTGGGATTCGAACCGGCTACCCTATGGTTTCAAGGCAGATGATTAAGCGATCAAGCTATTGAACCAACACACCTGAACCTGTGAAAAAGGGCCTCAAACATGTATTTGACACAGTTTCATGCAAATTGCTCAGAAATCCTGGATTTAAATGTTTTTCAAACTGCTCAAAATTGCAGACAATCTAAGGGCAGAGCTTACTGGTCAAAGTGATACATGTGTTCCTCATGAGTCAAGGCACATGTGTAAGCAGGTTTAACGGCTGTCGGCCAAACGAGGCATGACTTTTGCCTGTTTAAAGTTTGCATTTTCAAAAAATTGCTATAGCGCCCCCCTTTGACCAATTGGAGTAAGATTGGTTTCAGTGATACTTGGAAGGACCCTCTACAATATTGCAAAGTGTCAAACAAATGTGAGTCTGCATGTATGTGTTAGGGGCAGATGAATAATTTAAAAAAAGCTGCAATTTTCATTGGCTTATAAAAGCTTAACGTTTTCACTTATGGAAAATCCGCTAAGTTACGTTTGTCGGCATTGGTCCAAAGTTCATGTGTATACAGTTTCGTACAGATTGCTCATAAATCCCAGGAGAAGTGATTTTTTTACTGCTTTTTACTGCTTTTCATAGAATTCGAAATGGTGGGAGATCTAAAGGTCAGAGGTCAAAAGTCAGAGTGTGAAAGTTGTTAGGCATGAGGAGACGCATGTGTGCATCGAAGTTTCATGGCTGTGGGTCAAACAGGGCATGAGTTGTACCTGTTCAAAGTTGGCATATTTCAATTGAGTGCTACAGCGCCACCCTTTGGCCAATGTTTGTGAGTTTCGGGTTTTCGCCGTTTGGCATAGCCCTCTACCATATTGCCGAATTTCATAAAAAGTGACCACGCGGTTAGGCCAGAACTGGCAAAACCGGCGGAAGAATAATAATAATGAAAGTGTAGAGATGTAATAGGGTTCGAAGCCTTACAGGCTCTCGAAACCTAATAATGCTATACTGTAGCGACCCCACAAAAGACCTGGCTGAAACTCGCTCCTCCAAGGGAACTAGATCGTGGCCGTTGCACACCGCACTGTTGAGTTGGAGGTCTGGGGTTCGATCCCAGTTCAGGGCACTAAAACGATACATTGGGGTCAGAACAGAAGTGGTCGAGCTGAGCCCGCCCTCGCATGATGGACTTGGGTTTGGCCAGCCGTGAAGTGTGCCCAGTAAAAAGAAGTGAAGCGCGAGGGTGCGCTTCTATGAACGGAGGGCCGTCCGTAGGTCGTTCCACCAAGCGAGTTAACTCTCTTGGCGTGGTGACAGGATATTGAGCAGGAGATGCAGTGTTTGATCCCAGCTCAGGGCACTAACGCTACATTGGTGTCAGAAGTGGAGTGCCTCTCCTCCCGCGTTGTAAAAGTGTTGGAATATCTAGCTCTCTTGGCATGGCCCATTGCACGCCGGGCTGTGTAAGAAGCCCTGAATGCAGAATTTAAATGTCTTCCCTTTTCTGTTTGTTACTGATGAGGGGGATTCCTCTACTTACAGTTGCATCCAGCAGAGAGCATTAAAACCCAGCATTGTGTATATTTGTCTATGTTGAATGCATGTGTGTGTGTGTGTGTGTGTGTGTGTGTGTGTGTGTGTGTGTGTGTGTGTGTGTGTGTGTGTGTGTGTGTGTGTGTGTGTGTGTGTGTGTGATTGTGTGTGTGTGTGTGTGTGTGTGTGTGTTTGTGTGTGTGCACGTGCGTGCGTGTAGGCTAGCAGCTGTTTAATTTTATCTGCAGTTTGTTGAATGAGAAAACAATCTTATTCAGAGTACCATCTACCTGTTTACACTCCCATCAGTCACCATGGGCCATGGCCAACAGACTACTGTGTATGCATGCTGTGTTCTGTACAGTCTCTGTACAGTGTGTGTGTGTGTGTGTGTGTGTGTGTGTGTGTGTGTGTGTGTGTGTGTGTGTGTGTGTGTGTGTGTGTGTGTGTGTGTGTGTGTGTGTGTGTGTGTGAGTGTGAGGGCAAACTAATATTATTTAGACTGACTGGGAACAGAGATGCCTCTACAAATGGTATGCAATTAGTCACCGCAAAATACTATTTCCCCTCCTCCGCCTTTCTCATGCTGTCTCATCTCTTTAATTTGGCTGTAATTGAAAGAGAAATGAAATGGCGTATGCATTTGAGAGATGGAACAGAGAAAGTGTGAGAGAGAGAGAGAGAGAGAGAGAGAGAGAGAGAGAGAGTAGAAATAAAGAATTGATTGTTCCCTGGTCAGTATGATGCTGTGAAACAAGGCCATGTAACACTAGCCTGAGGGTCCTCGTACTACACCACAACAAGCTCTGCTGTATACCATAACTGCACTGTAAAAGTGGTGATGGGTCCACTTTTATGGAGTTAAATTACTACTCAGGGTTTTACAGTGTGTACAACTAAGTCTCTTCTGCCTTTCTCTCTCTCTCTCTCTCTCTGTTTTTCTTGGTTGTCCTGCCTCGGAAAGAAGCAGAGACCATCTACAGTACATAGCATTATGACAGAGTATCCTCCACTCGGTAGCAAATAGGCTATTTGCTTTTCTCACCGCCGTGTTCATTTTTATCCTCTGGTTGTTTTTTTTCTGTTTCTGTCCGTGTATATATTTATTTTATTTTCCTGTTCTCTCTCCATGTACATCTTCACTGCATTCAGTGCAGGGGCGGACTGGCCACAAAAAGCAGCCTGAAAAGTGTCAGATTTCGTAGTTGGCTCCATAATGAACAGATTATAATTTGTATTTATTTATTTATTATTGATCTGATCTACAAACGTGGCAGTTTGAATTTTGCAGTGAGACTGCAAAATGGTAGTGAGTAGAGTTGTCGCAGTCTCCAGTGTTACATGCAGTGTAGGAGGTTATGAAACTATTTTGGGGTAAACTTTTTCCCCAACTTTATCGGCCTTTGCAAAATTACAATCATGGTTATATGGAATACACTGCCCGGTCCATAAATCGCTACCATTCGAATTGAAATGCTCTATGAGGAGACTCCACAAACGCATGGAATTTGGGACGGCACTGATCCCCACAAATTTTACATTTATAATGCATCGTACAATAGTAACATTCGCTAAAATTGCCAATTAATAAGCTCACAACGCATCACATTGTGATGGCTTATAAGCTTGTAGATCTGCAATTTTACGATACCATTGTACGATACCATTGTAGTATTAACCAGGCTTAATCATTCTGGTCAGCTACGAAAAATGTTTTCACTTCATCTTCTTTAACAAAGTCATTCACAGCTTTTAGCTGTCCAAGGTTGGGTGAGCTGAGTGCATGCTTAACAAAAGAGAAGACTCGTCTTATTCACCCCTTCAACATGAACCCAGGCAATTTTCCTTATTTATTTATGTTTTGTAGAAGGGGCAGCTTTCTTCGCCGTCTTATTTGCTGAGAGTTGTGTTGGTGACAGCTCAGACGGATTTAAGTCGCTTTTGGTAAGGGTTGGACCTTTTTTAACAAGATACTGGTGAATTACAGAAGCCAACTTAACTGCAGCTGCAAGATTGCCTGGACTCCAGCGATGTTGGTGTGTATCATGAAATCATGAAGGTGTGTGTTAGAGACTTATCTTTTGTGCCTAGCCCTCCATTCTGTTATTATAGTTTGACGCTTTGTTACATAGCATGTAATGGCAGATTTCAAACTAGTGTCAAAAATGTATTAAGTTATTAAGACAAAATTATAATAATTATTTTGAGATGTTTTTTTTTTTAATTATATTCATTATTACTCCCTAAGTGAAAACAAATATGTTTTTAAAAAAAAGCTGTTTTTTACATTCAACTCAATTCAGCTCATTGCATCTACTGTACCATAATGATATATGCTTTTTTCATGAATATTGTACATATTTAAAAAAGAAAAGCTGTATCTTTACAGGACTGTTAACGGACTGTAAAACATTTTTATGCCCTGTGGATTTAAGTTTTGATATTTAAAAAATCAGGCAGGATTTTTTTTGTGGAGGACAGTGCTGTCTTGCAAGTTTGGGGAAAATGTGGGACGAGGTAGGTTTAATTAATTTGACAGTTTATGAGAAAAAGTGAGTGATGAACTTTATAATTCAGCTCGAAGCATACAGTATGAACACTTCTACTCACTACGGCCTACATTTTGGTGAAAGTGATAGCACATCCGACTTATTTGTCATGATTTTTCAAAGTTTGAAACTTGACACGGTTGCTGTTGCGCCACCATTAGGACTATTGGCCCACAATGCCAGTGGAGGACATTTGGGATGCGACTAGACCTGTGTGTCAAGTTTTGTTTATTTTCATGTATGGGAATGCAGATTTCCTGATTGGAAGAAAGAAAGAAGAATCAGAAATACAAGAAGCAGCGGAAGCATAGTTGCATGGCCCCTAAAAAGGAGGGTAGAGCCTCATACCGCAGATACTATGCAGTTGAAAAGTGACATTACACAGCCGTGAGTAAGCCGCCCTGCCTGGTAACTTGTACAGGCCTATTCATTATAACCCTTACACAGCCCCACACTAAAGTGTTAAATTAACTCTGAGAGTGTAAAAATGAACCGGTACTGTGCACTGCCGAGTTCTCAGTCCATGTCCATACAACAGCACAGTGGAATACCATTAACGTAAATGGTACTATCATTGTTATTGCCATGTCAGGCAGCATGAATAGATGACTGTGGATTAGGTTGCCCCAGGCGGAAAGTACAAGCGAGCCTTAATGATCAACTGCCTGAATAACTACACCCACATGCCCTGTCTGCCAGCTCTGAGCTGGCTAGTACCCTCATCTGCTTCCACTTGCACTCTCTCTTCGGTTATGTTGTGGGCATGTTTCATGTCAAGGTGTAAATGCTCATTGGCCCACTTTTTCCTGTATTTTCACCTGACTTTTGGCATACTGTACATCTCGATGACTAATGGCTCGTGCCAGACTAGGCTCCAGGTCACCTTTGGTCTGTTTGGCTCAGGCTGTGTAATAGACCCCCAGACTCTACCTGTCCTTCTATCTGCCTGCCTGTGTGCTGGTGTCAGGTTGTGTGTCTCTCTCTGAAAGCACATGACTGGACCTGATTCAGCTCTTTCTTTCTCTGGACGCCATGATTCTGATGACAGCATGCATTCCACTCATTCTATCTGCCCACCCTGTTCTCAAACCCTGCACTCTCTCACACACACACACACACACACACACACACACACACACACACACACACACACACACACACACACACACACACACATAAGCAAACGAACACACATACGCTTACACGGATGCAAACACACATACGTATGCACACGCACGCACACACACACACACACACACACACACACACACACACACACACACACACGCACAGACGCACACACGCACACACGCACGGACGCAGATATATGAATGTGCTTGATCATACAGTACATACAGTTACTGTACATGCATTGTCACTGAGATCATATTTAATGTGAAGTGCTAAACAATTGTGAACCCACTGGCTTGGAAACACACATTTGCACACATGACTGGTGTAGTATTGAGAATCGTGCCTGTGTTGAGTAATGACGTCTCTGTACAGTACAGTATGTGTGTCATACTCTACAGTGTGCCTGCTGTATATATATGTATTTATGTACTCTATGTATATATATGTATTTATGTACTTTGTGGGTGGGTGGGTGGGTGTGCGCACATTTACCCCATCCATGTGCCTGTTTGTTTCTGTGCGCTTGTTTGCGTTAGTGGGATGCCAGGTATGCCAGAGCTCAACTGTGCTGATGGCACAGAGACAATACTGGACAATGCTCAGCTTCCAGCAAAACTGGTGGGCGGGTGTGTGGGTGGAATAGGATCAGTGTGAAACAGATTCTGTTTAGGGGACCCCAGCGAGGGTCCGTACACAATAAACCCATGCGCTGCCTGTGTGCGAGAGTTTGTCGGAGATTGGGCTTAGTGGACAGTGGTTTCAGCTGCAGTTTAGTTTTAGTTTTAGTTTTTTTTTTGTTGGGGGGGGGCTTCCTCATTCAACAATTCCAGGCTAGCTCACACTGCACTGGCCTGCCTGCAGTTTTAGTTCTCAAAGAAGGAATACTGATAAGTGCTACACTGGACGAATACATTTCCATTCAGTGCCAATACTGCACAGGACCACTCAGGAGCCGCCATGCTGCTACGCACAGAGAGGGTAAACATGAGCCGCACCACAGACACTTTATGCTAGCATAGGATTCAGAGTAAACACGTGCAGCCTTTTTACTTGGCTAGACAGCCTACTGACACAGTTCTTATGAGATAGGAGTCCATAGAGAACTGATGCCTTTGGACTCACCTGCTAAATCTGGAACCCAGCTTTTATGCTTAGGCATGTGTGCTCCATTTACCCACAGCTGTTACACAATACAACATTTATCATGACCACATTAGACACTCTGTTGCTCGGCTGCTCGCTATGCCACCCACATTTTGCAAATACTGTAGAATACAGTACAAGATTTGGTTAATTACTGCATAATTTTGAGTTTATGTTTAGACATCCAGCTTTGCATGGAATGGGTAGGTTTCCTTTGTCTGCTACCAATGCAATAATACATGAACAATAAATGGCGGATTTAGAGTTTCTGGAGAGCCTTTGATCGGGCAGAATTCTGGCATAATTAAGTTGAACATTTTCAGCATTTCAAATCAGATTGTCAGTTTAATTTATCTGTTTCAATTAGTCTCTTTTTAGATTAATTTTCTTTCTCAATTTGTATTTTTGTGTGTATGTGTGCTCGTGCGCGTGTGTGTGTGTGTGTGTGTGTGTGTGTGTGTGTGTGTGTGTGTGTGTGTGTGTGTGTGTGTGTGTGTGTGCGTGCGCGCGCGCGCGCGTGTGTGTGTGTGGTAAAATTATCATTACCAATCATTTTCATCACTTAAAACCTATTTTGGGCATGTCATTATTGTTGAACATTTTGCACGATTTTCATAAATTCAAAAATAGTTCACAATGCGACACATTGTGAGGGGGGTTGCAAACATTGGATTAAAAGTGTCTTAAGTGGTTAATTGTAAGACATGCAGGTGTGCTGATAACGTGTCTAGTGGTGTTACTGACAGATGTCAGTGGAAAGGACAGGGAAGGAGGTTTTTGAGTGTCTTATATCATGTCTATTTCTCATCCGTGGTGCATTGTCTACTTTCGTCTAACAAAAAGGCATCATTATGGAAAAAGACTCGGTGAAAAGATCATCGTCTAAAATAGACCTGGAGGGATGCTATTGTAGGAGGCTTGTTATTTTAGACGTTTTAGTTACGGCTATAATGATGATTTGTGACTCGTGTGGGCTCAGTGAGCTGTGTGAGTGAGATAGCAGGCCGTCTATGACTGTTGGCGGGCAGACGAGTGGAGACGTAAGTTGCACGGCAAACAGTTAAGGTGAATGATGATTTAGAGCCTGTTGCCATGGTAACTGCGCTCCTGGCTTTCTATCTACGAGCGCGGGGAAAATCTTTTGATCCACAGTCATGAATCATGAAAAAATCAAGTGTGTTTAGTGCGCTAAATTATGAATCAGCATGTGTTTTACAGTGGTCGTCTGCGTTTGTACTTCTGTGTCTGTGAGTGTGTATGCTTGTGTGTGTGCGTGCGTGTGCGTGTGCGTGTGTGTAACATAGTCTACTCTGTGCTCATGTGCATACAGTACATGTGTGGTGCACCTGCATTCTTCTTGATTGTTAAGGTGAATGAAAAAGACTACTGAATGTTTGTTCACTAACTCCTTATTTCCATTCCCCAATGTGGTGCTGTACTGCAGTCTCTTCTTAATCCATTCCAAATTTCACATACAGTGAAGGTATGCGTGCGCACGCACACACACACACACACACACACACACACACACACACACACTCACACTCACACTCACTCTCACGCGCGCGCGCACACACACAGACACACACACACACACACACACACACACACACACACACACACACACACACACACACACACACTCACAGACACAGACACACACACACACACACACACAACAAAGGCGCTTCCTTGAGATGAGGTCTGCACTCTGTCATACCGCAGACTAGCAGGCTTTTCCCTCTTTGTGCGCTGAGAGCATTACCACTTTAAGCTTGTTAGGTATGGATATCGGAGATTACCGTAAACCTTCTCATGCTCTCAGACACACTGATAGTGCAAGCTGAGGCACACATGCATGTGTGTGCACACACACACGCGCGCACGAACGCACACACACACACACGCACGCACGCACGCACGCACGCACACACACACACACACACACACACACACACACACACACACACACACACACACACACACACACACACACACACACACAGAAAGAGTTGCAAGTACTTCTAGTATAGTGAACAAGCACACAAATGCAAACGCATGCACGTGCATGTGTGCACAGGTGCGTGCGCGCACACACACACACACACACACACACACACACACACACACACACACACACACACACACACACACACACACACACACACACACACACACACACACACACACACACACACTAATCCGTGCTGCTTTCTAACAGGCGTGGAGCTGTAAGTAGAAGCTCTGTGTATCTCTGGGGAGGTTTAAACACCCACATTAAACCCAGAAGGTTAATTAATATACTCTTTTATTGGGGTGGCTTTTAGTAAATCCAACAGCACAAGAATTAATGGTAAATGTATGCTCAAGCTTCTGCCTGTGTGCTCCAGTCACCGCATTTTAAACAGTCGATATATTAAAAAAAGCACGTTGTCCAGTGAAATATTGCTCATCATTGTTCTTGGGATGCCATGTCTTAATAATACCCTAAGATTTCTATAGCAAGCTATTCTATTTCTGAAAGCATTCAAGTGTCTATGGAATTTGTATAATAGGAGACAAGAAATTGGGTGTGATTGGCTAGAGTGAGCCTGACGTGGGCATTGGCATTAAGCACAAAGGTCAGGGCTGAACAATACTGAATACAAAACAGGCCAAATATTAGCATTGCTAAGCCTGAGTGAACATTCAAGCGGCAAGACAAATTGGCTGAAATTGTGGTTGTGTGGAATGTGGACTTTTTATTTTGAGAGTGCCATTGGAGCTTCTGTTCTGTATAAATCATAGCCTACAATAAATTGACAAAGTATTGTTTTGACCTTTCCGATATGGAAGAAAGATATCTAAAATATATTTTAGACATATTACTTTTGTATTTCCAGGACCCAAAATATCAGCGCAAGCTTATCACTCTCTCTGTCCTTATACTTTCAGTCAGGGTAAATAAAGACTGGCTGGGCTAATGGACCAATGGTTAAAAGAGGACTAAACCTGACTTGATGTGTATGTCTTATTTTCATATTTAGCCTACGTGCCTATATCAGTTCAGTGATTGATAGATAAGCACTTGGAGATTATCGATTTTTCTCATTTTGACCCAAATCATTTTAGACATCGCCTTTCAGCTCCGATGCTCTGTGACGGTATACCTAGTGTGTGTCTGTGTGTGTGTGTGTTTGTGTGTGCGTGTGTGCGCGCGCGTGTGTCCACTAGACTGGGATCAACTCCTTTAGCAGTTTTCTGATACGATCTAGAGCAGATATAACTTTGCGCCATCAGGCGGGCGGAAACCATGCATGGCGGAAACCAAAATTATTCTCCTCGTCCAGGGGTGTCATAGTTTGTTTCGTTTAATTTCACTTGTTATAATACTCATTTGGTATATCCATCTTTTATTCCAACTCGTAGCGCGACTAGACTAACTCATTTTTGTTATAGAGGGCAATTATAATATATTAAGGCATATCAGGCTTATTAGCCAGGGATCCTTTTAACACACAACCCGCCAAGGTATTAAACATCGTTTGTTATCCCCTTGCCAGCGTAATTACCTTAATCCGATGATATTTGAAACGCTGTGGAAGTGACATTGTGTTCCAAAAAAACTAAAAGAATAGTCCCCGTGAGTAGGCTGAGGGATCTGTGTATTCAGAGGAACAACAAGATTCCAACCACGATCCGCCATTTTGGGGCTGTGGCTCGCTGAAAACGGTGGTTTTCAATGCAAAAAATAGCAACTGAGTTACAGCTGTTTTTCTGAAAATCCCATCGCCAGGCCGGATGGATGTGACGTTTTTTTGGAATGATGTCACATCCACATACTTCTTCTCTGAGTGACGATGGATCATCCCAGAGCTGTGTTACGGTGCCTAAAACAGCGTGCCTATTTTTTTTAATAGAACGACTTTATGCGTGTTGGTGGGCAAGTGGACTATTTAATAGAACGACTTCATGCGTGTATGGCAGGAAATGAGTTAAGATTGCAGGCTGTAAGTGTAATCTACTACCTGTATGGTATAACAACTATGGTTACGAACGGGTACACAGCATGATGCTGATGCAATGTAGGGTTATGCAGCATCTCTCAGACATTTTTATTTGCAAATGTATGCACGTGCTAGATAACCACATATGTGCACACATGGAGCGAGTAGACTTTATAATGATGTGCAAGCAAGCATCATTTGCATTCCTGCCGTGTTTTTAAAATCCATTAACTTCTTGCTTGATTGGACCTGACTGGATTGAAATAAATTCCCTTAAAGTGTCTACTGAAACATGAAAGCTAATAATGGGCCACTGTGTATATTAGCACTAGCACTAGATTTGAAAAGTTTGCCTAATGCGACGAATAGGTGAGGTACTACAAATAAAGTATTACTTTATTAGCCCATATTAGTTGGAGGTTTCACTGTGAGAGCGAGAGGTGAGTTTTACACGACAAGAGCAAGGGTGACGTTCCTTTTCAGGTGGATCCAATGTACTGTAGTTTTTATTTAGTCACAAGCTACTGTTAATAATTTTCATTGGCTAATATTTATAAATCCTACAGACAGACTTTTACACTTACAACCTCCCATTGTGAGCTTGTAGATCGGCTACTTTCGCTACTTCTGCACGTCATTTATACAATGTACAAAATAGGGCATTCATTTATTTAAAATAAACATTGAAATATGGAGATACAAGTTTTCTATTGGACAATGACGATATAATATAGGGGCTACTCTTCTATTCTCATCCTACACCCTCTCCCACTCTCTTCTGTCATCTCCTTTTCATACACTTCACCATTCCTTTCCCCCCGCGTGATCCCATGTAACTGTTTCTTACATGTCTCTGTCATTGTTGTGCATTTTTAATGGAGGGTATGCTTCTAGACCTTTAAAACCTGCAATAAAGCCATGAATTATAGAAATAAACTGACAACTGAAATGGACTAACCCATTTGAGAAGGTTTATGAAAGAGTAGCCTCCATTTTGAGTGTTGTCTGAGATGGAGGCAGTACACCAGTGACAGCTTCACTGCCCAGTTAGACAGCATGCCAAGCCTTGTCCCCTCTCTCGCCACTCGTTTTGTGGTTTGGCCCAAGAATAGAAGTAGAATCTCTAGGTACCTCATGGTGTCTTTGGCCTTTATCTCCATCATTCCCACTCTGAAAATGTGGGCATGATGGGCCTACAAACTGATATACTGTACAGTATGTGTATATATATATATATATTGTAATACTGTGTGTGAAACGCACACACGCACGCACGCTAATACTACATACTGTATATCTACAAAATGTTCAGTTTACAGAGAGACGATGGTCTTTAGGGTAACCAGAAAGAACGCTTGCCCCAAATCACGCCTGCCCCCATTTTTGGAGCGGACCGCCACATTGTGGATGCTTTAGTGATCTATTTAATAAATGTTTAAAATCGACAACTTTCTAAAGAAAATTGAAAAAGGCTGTTCTCTGAATACAAAGTACAGAATACATACAGTAGGCCTATGTTCAGTTGAATCAATTATACTAAGTGAATTATGCTCTTCTCCCCTCATAAATGTGAAAGAATTTCTAAAGTTATATAAAGAAGATCAGGTTGGAAACACTATCAACTACCTACCAAAAGGCAAGAACAAACTTTACTTCTCTGTACATTTATAAATTGACTGTGCTAAATAAAAGAGGACCAGAGAACCGGTAACTGTCAACTACTTTCATATGCTATCTTTCAAATAAAACATCTACTGTACACATATCACATTGTCCTCTTTCAGAGGGCAACATCCATTCAATAACCAGCAGTCCAGAATGTTCAGGGGCCACAGTGAACTAGCAGTACAAATAACTGTGGTGAATGGCTGTGTCTGTGCCAAGTAAGTTGAAGAGGTAGGCTCAGTGGCTCGTGCAGTCTCACTGAATAAGAAATCAAATGCAGTTATCAGGCATTACAACACACTTTTATTTCATGATTTCCATGTGCCAAATTTCCAAACAAAAATATAAAATGAAGGGCACTTACAGTGTACAGTGCAGTACTGTATCTAGTCTGAGGCCAAAATGACAGTTGAATGAGCACCACCTGGGGTCTATCTGTGCACGTGCCCCTTTCTCTGTCTGTCTGTCTGTCTGTCTGTCTGTCTCTCTCATTTTCTCTTTCTCTCTCTCTCTCTCTCCACAGACACACACACACACACACACACACACACACGCACACACACACACACACACACACACACACACACACACACACACACACACACGGTTGCACAAGCTTATCATCATCCATTTCAGGATTGTGCAGTGCAATATATTTCAGTACCGCTGTAGTTCACCAGGGGTTCATAACCTCTCTTATCGTTTCAAGTCTGTCCTCTCCACGGGGCACAGCCTCACCTCATCTTGTTCAATATCAAAGTGTTAACCTGCACCATTTTGCTCAAGTGCCTGTTCGTCTTTGGAAAGGCAAGCAGAAGGGAACCGAAGTAGGGATGTCCAATATTATCAGCCTCCCGTCAAATAGGCCCTAACATATAGGGCCTATCAAATATAGCCCTAACATCTAATCTAAGATTAGTGCGACTCATTCAAATGACCACCAGTGAGTCCCGGGACTCACTTCATTGAAAACCTTACAATATCACTGTATTATGTTAGATTAGATATTTATTAAATATCATATTGATATTATAGCTATTTTATTTTAGCAGATATGTGATTTTGTTGCCTGAACATTAGTTGACTTTTGGTGAAAAAGCTTGTATATATCGGTATCGGTTGATATTGGAATCGGAAATTAAGAGTTGGACAATATCGGAATATCGGATATCGCCCAAAAAGTCAATATCGAACATCCCTAAACGGAAGTGAAAGGGACAAAGAGAACTGCTAGACCACAATATGTATCTGTCCACACAAACCAGAGAGCAGACATGTTAATCAAACATTCTTTCAATATTTTCCACAGAATCATCGTGCAACGACTAGTTACCCAAACAAACTGTGTGTGTTCATGAGTGCATGTGGCAACAGGATGGAAGTGTGTTTTGTAGTGTAGGTGAGTGTGGAAAAAAAGCTTAAAAAATCAGTTTGCCCAGAAAGACAAATGGCGGTATTTAGCAGCACATTACTAAACAACGGTCTCGATTGCTTTTTCACTGTTGCTCAAGCTGTTGTGCGAACAGAGTGTGGGCTGATTTCTGCGTGCACTTAAGCGGCAGTCGGGTCTCTCCCTGTCTGTGTGTCTAATTAAAATGCAGTGCAAAGGCCCTGGAGCAGGAAAGGCCTGTGCGCAAAGCATCTGGGACACATGGGGTCAGTGGGGGTGGGTGGGGTGTAGGGTATTGCTGCCTGCCTGTTCTCCATGCCCAGATCTTACGTAAGGCAGCCATCAACAAAAGCACACGAGATTCTGGAACACATAGTGCTACAGATAGTACTGGGAGGACAAGACGCAAGATGAGTCGAGAAGCAGTTGTCTGTTTCGATACCAGATTGTGTGACAATGCTTCTGAGGGGCTCACTTTGATGCTAGAGACACTTTGAAGGCTCTCCATCTCACACTCCATTCTGTTGGTGTATCTTTCTGGACAACAGTTAGCTCATCCTTTAGTACCTATGTTGTATGCTACACAGTAAAATATTCAGTGTTACTCTTGAGAGTGGACACATATAACCAAATGGACCTGTAAGGGTCCGTACAATTTGACGCAGTACCAGGCGAAAAAAGCAAAAATAGACAATGTACAAGTTCACAGCGTGTGGCAATGTGACACATTGTGAGCTTGTAGTTGTTGTTTTTTTTTTTTTTTACTATTTTTGTAAATACGGCTTATGTGGTTAACTCTGACCCGTCCACTATCGAATGTCAACGTTTAATGAATAAATAATGAGCTATAATTTGCTTGTGCTTTAAAAATCAAGATTCAAGATAAAGAATCAACACCTTTAAAGTCACATCACCTACCTGCCACGGCTTGATACTGTTTAAGTTTAAGCTTATCACCGTATTATATAATCTCCTCTTTAAGTCCTGTGACTTTGTTAAGAAAGCAATTTCCAGTAATCAGTTCAGTTCAGCAAGACAGAAAAGCGCCGGCAATTTCTCTCCTATCATTTGGCACTCAATCCGTGGCTGGGTCTGAATTTATCGTCCCGTCTGTCAGACTGCCGTTGGCCGTTCCCCACAGCACTCGTACACATCATGAATAAATATTTTCCTGCCATCAGAATAGGTCTGTTACTGTATAGCTGTGACAGCCTCAGACTTGACAGGCTGTATCTGATGACATGCTGCCTCACACTTGACAGGCTGTACGTGATGACATGCTGCCGATAAGCAAGCAGTGCCGCGTGAGTCAGCCGTCTTTCGCCACACTGCCAACAATAAGGACAACAGGGTTTTATAGTCTCTATTATATTGTAGTCGACATGGCTTTTTTTTGCCATCTAGCAAGCCACATGCATTGACATTGTAATTTATAGGCAAGTCTCCTAACTTTCACAATCTTTCTTTGATTTTTCGTGCTGCGTGCCATGCGTGATGCCATTCGCTCCGTTCAGTTTCATTAATCCATTGCGCAGGAAATAAATTTAAATTAATACAATAATTTAAAAAAAATCTATATAATCAGTAACGTGGGTGATAATTATGTCAATCAAATATGGTTTTATTCAAAGGCAATCAAAGGCTAGAGCGTATGAAGCAAACGTTGGTATATTGTCCAATCCGCTCAGTGCGGCAGAATAGTTTTCACCGCAACATAATTAATCCATTGCGCAGGAAATAAAGAACGGATTACAATAATATAACATTCACTGTAATCAGTAACATGTAGGTGATATGTCTATCAAATATGGTTTTATTGAAAGACAATCAAAGGCTAGAGCGTATGAAGCAAACATCGGGTGTATAGTGTCCAATGTTATACGTGCTTGTGAATTTGATTGTCATTACAATTTCCATTACAAATCCACAAAGGTGTGACTGCATCCTTTTGTCAATAAATTGTGTTTTTATCAGTAGTTGCCAGTTAAGCTTATCAAAGACAAATATAATGTTGTTTGATCTGCGTTTGCTATAACCACACCAGACCATTTTGTTAAATCAATCCAGAACACAAGGAGATTGCTGTAAATTTCTCTATAACCAGCAATGTGTGAGTGATAATTCTGAGTATCAAATATAATTTTATTCCAAGGCAAAGTCGCTCTTCCATGGGCAGAGAGGGAGAGAGCATAAGATTGCACTGGGGATAATGGCTTTTGCAGTCTTCTCTTAAAGGCAATGCCATCTGGCACGGTGACTGGTTTTATTAATGTAAAGCCCAAACCACACCTATGCATAATGTAATTATGTATAGGTAGCAGGTGGCAGGTGTTTTAGCGATAATGCTGGTGTCGTAAGATAGCAACTTTTGCACGGGAACGCCCCTTGCGGCATTCTCCCCAAATAGTGGGTTTAGCAACTTTGGTCCAAGATAGAGCCCTATATACTGTATTTAACTTTTGGAGTGCTGCCATTTGATCCTGCTGGCCGTGTGTGACAACCCCATGAGTTGTTACCACAACTATGGACAGAGGTTCTGGACAGATCGGTTTCCTCATTTTATAGTAATGTGCAACACCCACCATGGAGAGAGTCTTTCATAATTAGACATGATAGATTTTTTGACAATACATACTCTACTATTTTGCCCAAAGACTTTAGCTGCACGATCCAAATAAAATGTCTAGTTTTAATCAAATTAGGCAGGGAAGACCTTGAAGACTCTCTTTCTTGCTAACACAGTGTTTTCCCACACTGTAGATAAGCAGTGAAAATCGTTGAAACTTCAAGTAACTGAACACTTTCTGTCTTTAAACAAAAGTGTTCAAACACACGCACGCACGCACGCACGCACGCACGCACGCACGCACGCACGCACGCACGCACGCACGCACGCACGCACGCACGCACGCACGCACGCACACACACACACACACACACACACACACACAGTCTGAGCCAAGTATAGTGCTGTATAATACATGTGTATGTATATATATACACACGGTATAGTAGACATTAGACCTTGGTTGGAATATGGAAGCCGACATCTTTGACCATGGATATAATGTTCATCATTCCATTATCTACTTCTGCGGCTTGGCCCTACCACTGCACACCTTAGGGAGCAAGAACACATCGACTTATGCAAGTCTTATGCTCTCTCTCTCTCTCCAAAGAGTTGAGGCGTCACCTATATATCACGTTGTTTGCCGCTGGTCCACTGCACGCCCACTCACCGTGTCTGATGCCTAAACAGTCGTGACGCTCCAGAGCATGTGTGTATTTTACGGGCCAACTCGCATTAGACCTGCCGCACAATCATGGCAAACAGGCCTCAAGTCGACATGCGTGTTGTAATCACTACTCATCCATGGTGCTGCAGACCGTGAAGCCAGCTGCACTGGAACCTTCGGGCGTGTGTTGTGTAGCCAGGAGGTTTGCCTTAGATCCACAGCGTGAATGTAGGGCAGCAGCAGTGTTTGACATACATATCCTTGCAGCACATAGGACACTGTATGCATCGCTCGTGGATGAATAGGGGCCTAGGCTAACAGGTCCTCCCTTAAAAAGATAATGGAAAGGCAAGAGAAAGTGAAAGTAGAGTGTAGGAGAGAATAGCAGCAGGTCGACAGAAGTGTGTGTGTGTGTGTGTGTGTGTGTGTGTGTGTGTGTGTGTGTGTGTGTGTGTGCGTGCGTGCGTGCGTGCGTGCGTGCGTGCGTGCGTGCGTGCGTGCGTGCGTGCGTGCGTGCGTGCGTGCGTGCGTGCGTGCGTGCGTGCGTGCGTGCGTGCGTGCGTGCGAGAGAGAGAGAGATTAAGACAGAACTGTCTTTCTCTTCCTGTGGCGAGAGAGAGAGATTAAGACAGAACTGTGTCTTTCTCTTCCTGTGGCTTTTAGCAAATGACCCCCCCCCCCCCTTTAGAGGAGAGGAGAAGGAGAATATATCATAGGGGCCTCAGGTTTTACCAGGAAAACACAGGAACGGCCCAAACCCTTTATCCCCTGCCTCACCTCTCCAAGTGTGCATGACTACTTTGCAAGTTACACACTTATGTATAGTGTTCCTGCAGAGTTGTGACACACAGCCGCTGCATAATATTCGGGACATATGTTTGCACTGTGTCTGTGTTGGTGTCGAGGAGTCATCTCTAATCACACTGAGGGCAGGCGTGGACGACGAATGCTGAGCGTCAAACTGAATCAGGGGGCTCTTTGCTCTGGTAAACAACTTGGCAGATTGCTGTGAATGGCCGGGAGTAGGTTATTACTGCTGTCTCTGTCTGGTGTTGCAGTGAGTCGAGAAACTATCCAGGTCTCTCTCTCTCTCTCTCTCTCTCTCTCTCTCTCTTTCACTATCTATGTTTCTTGCACTCTCTCTCTCTTTTCGCCTCTCCATTTTTCCATCCTACCTGTCTCTGGTAGAATTGACAGAATTGTTGTGACTGTTAGTGAAATAATAATAGCATACCGTATAAGTGGCTGCACTGATGGCCGGCCTAACCAACCCAGTCCATTAGTAAAGGTACGAAGTAGGGCAAGTTGTAATTTAATTGTAGAGTTCACACCTTGCAATGTAAGCCTCCTCCTTACACCACCACCACACTGAAAGGTGACAATCAACCCTGACATTCTCCAAACCTGGAACTTACAGAATGTTAGTAACTCGTACACGGGTATCTTTAAAAACGTAGATTTTTTTCTATGCGGTTTGGGGGTTTCATCCACACTCAAACACGTGTGGATGAAACACGTGAGTCTGATGTCATGACGACACGGTTTGTTTGGGTCTGATGTCATGCTGTCACCGTCAGCATGACACTAGCCATATTTGGATGTAGCTGGCAACTCTATATAGTTATGTATGTCTGAGTCATAGTGAACTCTATGACTCAGCCCATGGGGGGCCCCCAAGGGCTGCGGTGGTCCGCCCACTGACCCAATAGGCAATAAAGACAACTAGACATTGCCAATGTTTCACCTGCCGAACTGTGTCTGGCACAGCACACCCGTGTGCAGTACACAATACTCTTGACTGCCAAGAAAGGAGTGAGTGACAACTTTCCATTTCCCCCATTAGAATAATATAAGGTGTCCTCCTTGAGTGCATCAGGAGGACACTGCCAGTAGACCAAGGAAGACACTCAACCACACATTTTCAAATCTATATAATGCTCTGAAGTAATTTTCACATAAAGTAATGAATAATGCAGCCATTTAAATTTCAGTAATTGTAACTGCGAATTGGAAAACTCCAATACACTACTAGTTTTACCGCAAAATAAAGTTACAGTAACTCATTACTTGGTGCGTTATTGCCAGTACTGCTTAAACCGGAATTGATCTTTTTCCTTCTCACAGAGAGGTTAGTGTTGTTACGCAGCTCAAGAAGGATCGAATATTTAGACTGCATTTGCTGAATGTAGTTTTCCTGGTGTATTTGCACTTTTCTAAGTTCACTTTTCTCAATCTGAGATAATGCACGCCAAAGCAGGTTCCTCCATGTCTGACAAACACCACTGCGCCGTCCAGACCGATGACAACTCCTGGTACTTTCCACCCTGGGCAATCCACTCTCTTTTCTGAGTTTTCTGAGTTCTTTTAGTATTCTTTCTGAAGATTCTGCTTCTGTAAAAGCCTATCTTGGGGTATAGAAAGCAGTGATGTGTCTTGCCACCCATTCACGTTTTGATGTTCGCTCTGTAGCTGGGGGCTCAGCACAGAGGGAAAATTAGGATTCTGTCCAAAAAACGAATTGATGATGACTGTCGACATGGACACTTTGTATGTCATAAGAGCCCAGTCCATAACTGTTACTTGTCTTTACTTTCTTTATGATCTAAGTAAGAGTTTGGTTGTGACACTCCAGAAGTACATTGCTCCATGGGCTGTAGTCAGCTGTTGTCTTTATTACTATACCGATGTTTTCTGCCCAAAACTTTCTCCTCATCATATTAAACTCCTTCATTAAACTCCTTCATTATCTCTGATCAGTTTCTGAGGTGGACCATGCACATTTTATTAACAAGATTAAGACACAGCTACACAGTACATATGCCTATCATATGCGTGGAATGGCACATGCTATTTGCATACACAGGGCATATACCGATACCTGACACAGCCACGTCCAATAAGAAAATATAACACAAATAAAACATAAAACCGCATTTGTCAACTGGTGTCACGATATGTCAGAAAAAAAGAAAAATATATGCATCTTCTTTTTTTATTCTAGCCATAAGTAAATATATATCCTAAACGAAAATCTGAATCATTAATTAGATAATAAATAACCAGTTTCCCGTAAGCCTACGTTGTTGACACCAATCAATCACATAGTCGTGATTGGAATAAGTTTGTGTTTAATTTAACCCCCGAGCAGTGCGCACTGAGTGGAGACGCACACACTCCTGTCCTGCGTCACGTGGCCCGTGGCCGTGACTTCACGTTTATGAGAGATAGTTTGGGGCTGTCATCATAATTTGAACGTTTATGGAGTGATTGATGAATACGTAAACATTAATGAATGAAGGCTGGTGTGTGGTGGGCTTGTTACCTATCTCTGATCTCGGTCTAAGCAAGCTTGATAAATGAGGGCCATTATCTATATTGTCATGTGATCAAGACGGATTTTTCGGATTATGAAACTTCATATTGGCCTGTTATAGCCCCACCAGGAGGCTGATTTTGCTTTTTTTTTGCTCCTATTACTCCTACAGATTTTGTCAAAACATCACGCAAATCGGTACACAATATCTCTATAGTCACGATTAGGAGTACTGCACTGACTGTTCTATGATCGATTACACTTGCCTGTTCATTCATCTGATGCTCTTCTCAGTAAAAGTGAAGCTGCTGCTAAGAGTTGACTCCAAGTTTGTTGTCCAGTTATTATGAAAGAACCATGAAAGAACCCTAAACAAACTATATATAACAGGACGTATGTTACTCCCCAACTCCCCCCTTTTAAAACCAACATGAAATGCACGACGTTAGCTTCCACACACGAAGACACGGCAAGCCATTTATGCATTCCATTGTAGACTCAATGACAGTCATATACCACTCTAAAACAACATCAACAGAAGATTACTCACTGCTGTTGGAAAATCTAGTCGCTGTTATGTTAAAACCTGTGTGCCCGTCCTCAACAATCAGTGTGTTAATGTTATGTAAAAGTTTGTTACTCGTTGAATACTGAATATATAATTAGCTTACTTTGGCAATGTAAACATATTTTTTCTCATGCCAATTAGCTCCTTTGAATTGAAAATAATAATTGAATACAATGATTCCGGCACAGATTTGTTCGTAATAAAGCAGCTCAGGATATAGCATCGTTCCGTCCCGTGGACGCATCAATGGTTGGTTTAATGCGTCCTTTCTTAACTCTTTGACTGCCAAAGACGAGATTTCTCGTCATATTTTGCAATGGCTCACACCACCAATGACAAGAATGACGAGATTTTGTGTTTTCAGTGGTTTTACGATAGAGGGCGCTCCTCCGCAGCCTGTGAATGATCCCAGGATCACCAAGAAAAATACACCCAGAAATCACGCAATCACAACGAAATGAAGCTGATTTTGTTCAGTGTTATAGGATTTATAAAAGTTGTTTTTGGGGAAAACAACCCACATTAACTATGGAATGGATTATACCGATGGCACGCTTTTTTCCCCCCGATTCTCCGAGACCCCCGTCCACGTAATGAGGCGATCGCCGGGTGGATCGCTGTGAAAATATTATTATATGATTTATCAAAGGTTAGTAAAAACGCTCGGAATCGCTGGCAGTGGCTTGACACTTTTCTGAAAAACTCTGTTAAAGTTAAAGAGTTAATAATAATAACATGTTTCAAGGACGTGAGATGCTCTGTGTTGCGTGCTTATTGATCCCACCGCAGTTCTAGGGAGACTCGCTGTGATTGGCCAGTAGTCACTGTGAGTTAGTTCCTCTCTAGTAGTCCAATCAATCCACAAAGACTGTTCTGCCCACTGTTAGTGTGTATTATTGCCACCTAGTGATGGTTTTGTATATAGGTTTGTTTTGCACCATGTGATGTTTTTTGAACCTTTGAGCTTGCCATAGTTTTTCAGTATGTGTCAGTGTTTGCAAGACAGCAGAGGAGACAGCATGCTATGATCCTGTTCTTGTGACAAGCCTTGGAAAACATATGACTGTAAGCACATTCTGTTGGTTTTCTTGAAGTTTGATTTCTTGTAGTGTGTTAGTGTATTTTGTGATGTTTATCCAAATACTATTGAAACTAGATGAAGCTAATTTTGATGTGTTATGTTTGAAGCTGGCTGAAGCTAATTCAGCTAATCAACCCCTGTTGGCTACAGCTGCATGTCATTTAAGTGCATTACAGTGAGGATAGCAGTTTGACTATGTGTTTTGTCATGTTTATTGCAGTATGTGCATATTATGTTTTGACAATATTAATACAGAATGTATATTTTTCTGTATTTTCTGTATTGCAGTTTTACAACTTCTCCAGTGGCAATAAACAGCCTAAACTACAAACCGTTTGTGCTCATTGGAAAGACTGTTCGCTATCTGCCAAACTAGCCAGTCATTCAGCTAGGGAGGGCAGAATAGTAAAAAGTCATATATCACAGTGGGCTTTCCAGCAAAGAGAGGATCAGCAGCACTGACTCTGCAGCAACCCTACAAGCCCATTTCAACATGGAGGCTTCTAAACCTATAAATGAGACTTTGGTAACCAGGTCTGAATGCTCTAGTTCTACAAGGTCAAGTGGGACCTCTACATCCAGCACTCGTGCTGCCAGAGCACGGGCCAAAGCAGAGGCCGCACGGGTCCAATTTGCCTATGCCCAAAAGGAGGCAAATCTGTTAAAACAGCAAGCAGGAATGGAATATGAACAAGAAAATGCATCTTTGGAAGCTGCAAAAAAGAAAGCTGAGCTACAAGCAGACTTACAAGTGCTCCAGTCGGAGAAAGCAGCCGCTGTAGCACTAGCTGAAGCTGAAGTTTTGGAAGCATTCGCCGAAGAGGAATATGGAGAATCTCAACGCCGTCAGCTAGAGACTAACATGGTGTCACTCAACCCTATGCAGCGCACCATGGAGTACGTGAAGCAACACGCGAAGATGAACCATATTCAACCTTCACTCCCTCACGCAGCCAAATCAGAACCTGTCTCTCCATCAAAGTGCCAGCGAGATATGGATGACGATGAAGTAGAGTCTGGTGAATTCAGTAACCTAGAGTTCAAAAACTTACCTTCACAATCCCGTACAGAACCTCAGGCCACAAGAAAGGTATCAACACAACACACTCCTGTTGTAAGCCCCAAGCAAGAGAATAGGAGTTTGAGAGGAGAGTCACGTGACACAAGACACACAAGTAGAGAGGAATTTCACCCTCTCTACTTGTGCCTCATTCACCCAGCCTCATTACTCTACACCCTCTTCTTCTCCTTATAATCCTCCTGGTACGTCTGACTTAGCCAAGTACTTGATGAGACGAGAGATGGTCAGCTCTGGTCTACTGAAATATGATGATCGCCCAGAAAATGATTGGGCCTGGAAGACATCCTTTCTCAGCTCAACCAGAGACTTGAACCTGACACCTCAGGAAGAGCTTGACTTACTCTCAAAGTGGCTGGGACCTGAGTCAGCTGAGCAAGCCAAAAGATTAAGAGCAGCCTACATCCATAACGCAACCGCAGGCCTCAACATGGTGTGGCAAAGACTGGAAGAGTGCTTTGGGGCCCCTGAGGTTATAGAGCACGCACTGCTGAAAAAGTTTGAAGACTTCCCACGGATCTCAGCCAAAGACAACAAAAAACTGAGAGAATTTGGATACCTTTTATTAGAGCTGGATGCAGCAAAAATGAATGGATATCTAACTGGCCTATCACATCTTGACACGGCACATGGGGTCAATCCAATCTTAGCAAAGCTCCCATTCTATCTTCAGGAGAAATGGGTAACCGCAGGGCCAAGGTTCAAGAAAGAGCATCGAGTCTCATACCCGCCTTTTACCTTCTTTGTGAGGTTTGTATGAGATGAAGCCCAAACTCGCAATGATCCAAGTTTCGCCTATGTCACCAGTGGAGGTGAACACAGAGCACCAGTATCTGTAAAGAAGACTGACATCTCTTCAGAATCTGAAACGAGTCAAGGCTCCTCATCAGAGCAGAAGTTAGAGGACATAGACAAGCAGTGTCCCCTACACAGTAAGCCCCATCCTCTGAGGAAATGCCGCAGTTTCCGGTGCAAGTCCTTAGAAGAGAGAAAGGCTTATCTCAAAGACAAGCGTATCTGTTACAGATGCTGTGCTTCCACTCGCCATATTGCCAGGGACTGTGACGTGGCAGTACAGTATAAGGAGTGTAACAGCGACAGGCATCCCTCTGCACTACATCCAGGGCCACCCCCATGGGAAGCAGAGAGGGTTGACACTAACATCGCTCACGGCGAGGAGCAACAAGAGGATGACAATCCAGCAGTAATGTCAAAGTGTACCGAAGTCTGTGGGGATGCAACCAACTCCAGATCATGTGCAAAAATATGCCTGGTTCTAGTCTACCCTGCTGGCCATAGAGAAAAGGCTGCCAGGATCG